>NC_135820.1:74722015-74807327 GCF_964213995.1 Mustelus asterias | reverse complement strand
AGGCAGGATAATTTTCTTCTAATGTTTTGGCAGTGAGATTTTCCCTGCTCAAGCCATGCGGAAAAACAACAGAAAAAATGTCATCCTGTGCCGGTTCCAACTCACAGGGTGACGGCCAGATTTCGCCCCCTTTACAGTTACCAGCAGCCCCGGGTGTTTAAACGGAGCCATCATCTTTCTCAGCCTCACGGCGTTCTGTCCATTTAACCCTCGCCGCCTGTCTGCCTGCGCCGTGCCAACCTTTCAAAACTTGACAGTGGGGCAGAACCAGGGCGCGTGCCACACAGGAGCTGTGTCTGTCCCTGTGTAAGGCATTGTCAGCTGTGGTACACTGGGCTAATTAATGCCTTATTTTTTCCCCGGGAGTCAGAGAGGGTCCTGGGTCCAATTCAGAGGCTTCAACCTCCCCACATCAACACCGCCCCCCCCCCCCCCCCCCCGCAGAACCGTAGCTGACCCACCTCCCCCCCACCCACAAACCCTACCTCCAGCCCCACTGAGGAAATGCTGTCGATTGGTTGAAATGCTAAACCAAGGATCTCTCAGGTGAATAGAACGATTTGAAAGAAGAGTAAGGAAGTTCTCCCTGGTTTTCTGTCCAATATTTATCCCTCGGTTAATTTTTACGCAAAAAAAAGTTCAAATTGCTGACTGCGCTCCCCACGGTGGCACAGTGGGTTAGCACTGCTGCCTCACAGCGCCAGGGACCCGGGTTCGATTCCCGGCCTCGGGTCACTGTCTGTGCAGAGTCTGCACGTTCTCCCCGTGTCTGCGTGGGTTTCCTCCGGGTGCTCCGTTTTCCTCCCACAGCCCAAAAGACGTGCTGGTTAGGGTGCATTGGCCAGGCTAAATTCTCCCTCAATGTTACCCGAACAGATGCTGGAGTGTGGCGACTAGGGGATTTTCACAGTAACTTCATTGCGGTGTTAATGTAAGCCGACTTGTGACACTAATAAATAAACTTTAACTTTCACAGAAACAAAAATGAAGAATGTAAAGCATTATGGAATGTTGTGAGGATGTGATATATTTCAACTTCTTTTTTATGGCTACACCTTGTGTGTGTTCTATAGAGTTTGGGTTAAATAACCGGTCTTCTATCCCTGGTACCACCAGGTCTCTCTTAGATAAGTGGAAAAGTGAATCGTGTGGAGGACGGAGAAGATCTGCAGAGAGATTTGGACAGGCTGAGTGAGTGGGCGAGGATATGGCAAATGGAGTATAACGTTGAGAAATGCGAGGTTATACACTTTGGAGGAAATAATAACAAATGGGATTACTATCTCAATGGAAACAAATTAAAACATGCTACCGTGCAAAGGGACCTGGGGGTCCTTGTGCATGAGACGCAAAAGCCCAGTCTGCAGGTACAACAGGTGATCAAGAAGGCAAATGGGATGTTGGCCTATATTGTGAAGGGGATAGAATATAAAAGCGGGGATGTCTTGATGCACCTGTACAGGGCATTGGTGAGGCCGCAGCTGGAATACTGTGTGCAGTATTGGTCCCCTTATATGAGGAAGGATATATTGGCATTGGAGGGAGTGCAGAGAAGGTTCACCAGGTTGATACTGGAGATGAGGGGTTTGGATTATGAGGAGAGGCTGAGGAGATTGGGTTTGTACTCGTTGGAGTTTAGAAGGATGAGGGGGGATCTTATGGAGACTTATAAGATAATGCGGGGGCTAGATAGGGTGGAGGCGGAGAGATTCTTTCCACTTAGTAAGGAAGTTAAAACTAGAGGACACAGCCTCAAAATAAAGGGGGGTCGGTTTAAGACAGAGTTGAGGAGGAACTTCTTCTCCCAGAGGGTGGTGAATCTCTGGAATTCTCTGCCCACTGAGGTGGTGGAGGCTATCTCGCTGAATATGTTTAAAGCGCGGATGAATGGATTCCTGAGCGGTAAGGGAATTAAGGGTTATGGGGATCAGGCGGGTAAGTGGTACTGATCCACGTCAGATCAGCCATGATCTTATTGAATGGCGGGGCAGGCTCGAGGGGCTAGATGGCCTACTCCTGCTCCTATTTCTTATGTTCTTATGTTCTTATTATTGGCACAGAACATGCACTCAATTATGTGACATTACCACAGATCTACAAAGGCCTACAACAGTGCCAGATGCATGTATAGTGTTAACTTCCAGCTGCTGTGGGCTATGTGCATCTACCACACACAGACCTTCTTTGCTAATCTGCCTATCAGTGGCTTTGTCTACAGGAAGCTACCATATTGATGTGTATGCAGGCACCCTCTGAATATCACCAATGTGGAACAACTGCTTCAAGATAAGCTGGTCAACTTTATAAACCTGAACTAACAGCCAGGTAATCATTCCGTCCATCGCTCCATCGTCTGTACAGCGGGTGGTAGTGGCAACATCATAGAATAGAATCATAGAATCCCCCCAGTGCCAAAGCAGGCCATTCGGCCCATTGAGTCTGCGCCGACTCTCTGGAAGAGCGACTTGCCCAGTCCCTATCCCTGTAAGGCCACGTATTTGCCCCGCTCATCAACCTGACCCGCACATCTTTGGACTTTGGGAGGAAACCGGAGCACCCGGAGGAAACCCACGCAGACACGGGGAGAACGCGCAGACTCACCCGAATAATATCAGGACTTGTCGCTATAGTGGGTACCGGACAGGATTCACATTGCGGTCAATAGTACTGCATGTGTATGTGGGCAGCACGGTGGCACAGTGGTTAGCACTGCTGCCTCACAGCGCCAGGGTTTGATTCTCGGTTTGGGTCACTGTCTGTGCGGAGTCTGCACGTTCTCCCCACGTCTGCTTGGGATTCCTCTGGGTGCTCCGGTCTCCTCCCACAGTCCGAAAGACATGTTGGTTAGGGTGCATTGGCCGTGCTAAATTCTCCCTCAGTGTACCCGAACAGGCGCCGGAGTGTGGCGATCAGGGGAAATTCACAGTAACTTCATTGTAGTGTTAAGGTAAGCCGACTTCTGACACTAATAAATAAACTAAACTTTAACCATGATCCCACGAGCTACAGTCCCTCCATTTGGAGGTGTTGATGGAAGCGGGCAGGGTGACTGAGGCTCTTTGACATCAGCGTAGCCAGATTAATTTCTAGCTCAGCAAACACTAAAGCTCAGGAGTAATAAATACTGCACAAAGAAAGAAGGGAACATTTCTGTTTTATTTTTAGCTGCTGTCAAGAAACCAGGATAAAGATAGCACAGAATTAGAATGTGGAATAACTCCCAAAAAAAACAGAAGCAGCTCCAAGAAAACTGTTAGCATCTGGCCTATCAACAAAGGAAACTCGAGGATCCAGAGCAAGCATCAGAGGATTGAAAGCTGACCCATAAACACATGACACAATAAGGGTAAGATTCGAGAGAGAGCCTGTTTGGTCTGATCTGCTGAGCATTTTATCACAGAGGGATATTTACTCTGCGGCACGGTAGCACAGTGGTTAGCACTGCTGCTTCACAGCTCCAGGGACCTGGGTTCGAATCCCGGCTCGGGTCACTGTCTGTGTGGAGTCTGCACATTCTCCTCGTGTCTGTGTGGGTTTCCTCCGGGTGCTCCGGTTTCCTCCCACAGTCCAAAGATGTGCGGGCTAGGTTGATTGGCCATTCTAAATTGCCCCTTAGTGTCCTGAGATGCGTAGGTTAGAGGGATTAGTAGGTAAATATGTAGGGATATGGGGATAGGGCCTGGGTGGGATTGTGGTTGGTGCAGACTCAATGGGCTGAATGGCCTCTTTCTGCATTGTAGGGATTCTATGATTCTAACTAACCAGTACTGTCCCAATTCTGGAAATATTTAATCAGGCAGTGTAGAGGGAAATTTACTCTGCATCTAACTTCTGCTGTAACTGACCCAAGAGAATGTCTCTCCTCTAATATCCTCTCTCTCTTTATCCCACACTCTTTCTAATGCGGCACGGTGGCACAATGGTTAGCACAGCTGCCACACTGAATCAGGGGCCAGGTTCGATTCCCGGCTTGGGTCACTATCTGTGTGGAGTTTGCACATTCTCCCTGTGTCTGCGTGTGTTTTCTCTGGATGCCTCCCACAGTCCAAGAATGTGCGGGTTAGGTGGATTGGCCGTGCTAAAATTGCCCCTTAGTGTCAGTGGGGCTAGCCAGGGTAAATGCATGGGGTTGTGAGAATAGGGCCTGGGTGGGATTGTGGTTGGTGCAGACCCGATGGGCTGAATGGCCTCCTTCTGCACTGTCGGGATTCTATGCTCTCTCTTTTGCGAGCCATCCACCCTCTATCTTTTCAAGAATCTCTCTCTTCCATCTTGACTCGACTCTCTTTCTGCTGAGGATGTTGGCGCTTGGCTCCAAGTGCACTGACCACCTTGCAATATGTAACCGGCTCCCACATTCATGTGAAACTCCTCTGCCCATATCCCCAGTCGTAGCAAGTCCCATTTCCTTATCGCTGCTGTGCTCACCGGCTTACATTCGCTCCCAGACAGTCAATGTCCCAATTATTAAATTCTCATCATTGTTTTCAAATCCCTCCATAGCCCCCACCCCCTCCCTATCTCTGTGGCCTGTATAGGTAGACTTGAGTAAGAGTTATGTTTGTGTCGATATGCGCGATCTTCTGGGAGATCCTCTCCACTTGGAGCCGGCAGTTTGCGGTGTCGATGGTAGCCATGATGTGGAGATGCCGGCATTGAACTGGGGCAAACACAGTAAGAGTTTTAAACACTCTTACTGTGTTTACCCCAGTCCAACGCCAGCATCTCCACATCATAGATAGACTTGATCCATGGAGTGGAGCAGAATTGGGGTTGGTTGTGATGCCCCCTGTGGTTGAATAGCATCCCCCCCCCTCCCCCCCCCCCCCACCACCCCCAACTATCTAATGTCCACTGTCTAGTAACTCACATTAGGCAAGGAGGGTTGGAAGGTGCAGGGGGTGGGCAGGGGGGTGGGCAGGTGGGGGGGCGGTGTTGGTGGGGGACTGTGGTGGTTGAAGAGTGGTGGGAATCCCAGTGTAAAACCATAGCCCAGCAAGACTCGGCTCCTGCAGGAGCGGGCAGCTGTGGGCCAGTTTCTGGTGAGGGTCTATCGAGGTTGGTAAGCGTGAAAATTGAGGGGTAGGGCACTCCGCACATTGTCTGCTTTACCCCAAGAGGCACCGTCAGCTGCTTTGTGCGGCTGCCCTTCGGTACAGAAGGTCTCAGGTTGGAGAAGGTGCCGGTCCTCAGAGGGTGACAAAGTGTCCACCTCAGTCCAAGCACTCACCCTGCTGAGGGTTCAAATACACTCAAGGTAAGCTGGACGGTTTAAGTCCACCCTTCTGTCTGACCAAGAGATCCTTGGAAAGATCGAACTCTTTCTCCGGTTGATCAAAGTGTGCCAACCTTATAGTGACAACAAACAGAAAGCATAACAAGAACAACATCATCTCCTGTGAGATTATTTCTTTCAAGGTAACAGTAACAGCTTGCCTTTATGTAGCGCCTTTATAAGATCAGGAGCAGGAGGAGGCCATTCAGCCCATCGAGCCTGTTCCACCTTTCAATGCAATAATGGTCCTATCTCCACCTTTGCACCTGTCACCATAACTCTTGCTAATCAAAGATCTAAGCTTAGACTGAGCGTGGTACTGAACAAGTTCTCTGGGATCAATATTCATCCTTCCAGCAGTATCACTGATAGAGATTCCCCAGTCATTTTCTCACTGCTGTTTATGGCATCTTGCTGACTGCAAATTTCTGACATCACAACAGTGAATATACTTGCATAGAATCATAGAATCCTTACAGTGCAGAAGAAGGCCATTCGGCCCATCGAGTCTGCACCAAACCACCTTTTTTATCTTACCCCGATCATATCCATGTACCACGTATTTACCCCACTACCCCCCCTAACCTGCAACATCTTGGCACACTAAGGGGCAATTTAGCATGGCCATTTCACCTAACCTGCACATCTTTGGACTGTGGGAGGAAATTGGAGCACCTGGAGGAAACCCATGCAGACACACTCCCTCAGTGTACCCGAATAGGCACCAGAGTGTGGCGACTAGGGCATTTTCACAGTAACTTCATTGCAATGTTAATGTAAGCTGACTTGTGACACTAATAGGTTTTAAGAAACATTAGGGAGAGAAAGGATTAGCGGGTTGAAAGGCTGAACTGAATGAGGCTGGGAGGAAACGCACGTGGAACATAAACGATAGCATGAACCCAGTGGGGCTGAATGGCCTGTTTTTGTGCTGCATGTACAATGAAGTACACTTGTCACAGAGCAACATAAGGGGACATTAGGACAGAGGGGCGGCACGGTGACACAGTGTTTAGCCCCACAGCTCCAGGGACCTGGGTTCAATTCCCGACTTGGGTCACTGTCTGTGCGGAGTCTGCACGTTCTCCCCGTGTCTGCGTGGGTTTCCTCCGGGTGCTCCGGTTTCCTCCCACACTCCAAAGATGTGCGGGTTGGGTTGATTGGACATGTTAAATTAACCCTTAGTGTCCCGGGATGCATAGATTAGAGGGATTAGGGAAGCAAATATGTGGGTTTACGGGAATAGGGCCTGGGTGGGATTGGCGTTGGTGCAGACTCAATGGGCCGAATGGCCTCCTTCTGCACTGTAGGGATTCTATGATTCTATGAGGAACAAAAGATAGGTTTCAGTTCCTAAAGGGAAAGATAAAGGAACGAGGAGGCTAGGTTTAGGGAGGGAATTCAGGAGCTTAGAAACCTGGCATCTAAAAACACCACCGATGGAGCAATTAAGCGTATTTAAGATGAATTATGCCCTGAGTTACTGGCTGTAGTCACCTGCATTGACTAACGCAGCTGCAGAGAACAGCAGGAAGCTCGCACGCACACATTGTACAGCAAAACTGAACTAGTGACTCACTCTCAGAGCAGTTGGGCAATCTGAATTGTGTGATTAGTGTGATACAGTCTCCTCATCCTCCTGTCCAGCTTTCTGAAGCAACAAACACATTTCATAACGGGGGTGCGGCGGGGGGTGGGGAGGGGGGCAGGGATGAACTAATTTATGTAGAGTTGGACAATGCATGGTGACACAGTGGTTAGCACTGCTGCCCCACAGCTCCAGGGATTTTACTGACACCCCTGATTTCGGGGCGAACGAGGCTCGCAGAACGGCCATACTCCGTTGGCCTCGGGCGCCATCTTACGAGCCTTGGGGGGGGGGGGGGGGCGGCGCTGGTAAAATTCCGGCCTCCCTGGGATGTTGGAATGAAAGGTTTGTGGAATTGGGCCCATATTGGGAGGCCTTTAAAAATGGCGGGTGGGACCCGATCCCAGCATTGCTGCACCAATTCCCAGTCCCGTTTCTGGCTATTCTTGCTGACGCAGGATAATGTGCAGGCAGCGTGCCCGTACTCATCACTCCCACCTGGCCGACTCCATTGTGGGGGTGGGCATCTCAACCCCCTATCCCTCTACCCCAGCTTCAGAAATCATAGAATCATAGAAACCCTACAGTACAGAAAGAGGCCATTTGGCCCATCGAGTCTGCACCGACCACAATCCCACCCAGGCCCTACCCCCATATCCCTACATATTTACCCACTGATCCCTCTAATCTACGCATCTCAGGACACTAAGGGTAATTTTTAGCATGGCCAATCAACCTCACCCGGACATCTTTGGACTGTGGGAGGAAACCGGGGCACCCGGAGGAAACCCACGCAGACACGAGGAGAATGTGCAAACTCCACACAGACAGTGACCCAAGCCGGGAATCGAACCCAGGTCCCTGGAGCTGTGAAGCAGCAGTGCTAACCACTGTGCTACCGTGCCGCCCATTTGGTTGGTAGAATTGCTCAGAGGAGCCATGACCCACAG
This sequence comes from Mustelus asterias, assembly GCF_964213995.1. Taxonomy (NCBI): domain Eukaryota; kingdom Metazoa; phylum Chordata; class Chondrichthyes; order Carcharhiniformes; family Triakidae; genus Mustelus; species Mustelus asterias. Next base: position 74,799,514 of record NC_135820.1, on the reverse strand, counting down.
GGGAGCCCTAGTCACAAGCCCAGAACTACACACAAAACTGTCATTCAATATTCCCTTTGGAGAATTTTCCCCTCTAACCTTTCCACAATGCTGTCAATCAATCAGTCAGTGGAAGCCAAAATTGAAGAAGCCTTCAATCCACTGCACACCTCTTAATCATACCCACAAACACACAGGCATTCAAAAATCTCTCTTAAGAAAGGTCAGATTATTGCAAGGTAATATATATGTCAATCAAACCAAATTATCACTCCCCTGCAAAATGTACCAACATTGCCGAGAGGGCTGAGTCCATTAATCAGTTTTGGAATTCAGCCAAGCATTCAAAATGAGGCATCCTGGCAACCGTTTCAGTAAACTGCAGGTTGAGTTAATGCCAGATACCCGTATTTTCCAGAGGGCCTAATTATGAATGCTTGGCTGAGCTCCAAGGATGGCTAATGGATGCAACCCTATAGGCAATGTTGGCAGACATGGCAGGAGAGAGCTCATCTTGTTTGACTGACCTTTGTGTTACTTTGAAATAACCTGATCTTTCTTTAAAGAGTTATTTCTCAATGTCAGTGTTTTTTCCCGCAAGATTAAGAGATGTGAATTGGATTGAAGTTTTTTTGTCATTGATTCAATGATTGGTTTGTATGATTTATACTTTCATGAGGCTGTAGGGTGAACATATTGTTTCAAAGGAGGTATTCAGAGTATGTTTGCTTATGTTGTCAGTTTCAAGAGCATTTCAAAGACTTGTCAGACTTGCCAATGTCTCGCTGGTTCTGTGCATAGTGAACACTGAAAGTGTGGGTATGGAGGATGTATCGGGGCATGGGGATATGGAAAGGGACATGGAGGGGATGGGGAGGTGGTGCTGAGGGGGCATGGGGATATGGAGAGGTTATGAGGAGACATGACGGAACCGTTAGAAATGGCGGAGCTGCTTAATGAATACTTTACCTCGGTATTCACGGTGGAAAGGGATCTGGGTGGTTGTACTGCTGGTTTGCGGTGGACAGAAAGGATCGAGCATGTGGACATAAAGAAAGAGGATGTGTTGGAACTATTGAATGGCATCAAGGTTGGTAAGTCGCCGGGACCGGATGGGATGTACCCCAGGTTACTGTGGGAGGCGAGGGAGGAGATTGCGGAGCCTTTGGCGATGATCTTTGCATCGTCGATGGAGACGGGAGAGGTTCCGGAGGATTGGAGGATTGCAGATGTGGTCCCTATATTCAAGAAAGGGAACAGGGACAGCCCGGGAAATTACCGACCGGTGAGTCTAACCTCAGTGGTTGGTAAGTTGATGGAGAGGATCCTGAGAGACAGGATTTATGATCATTTAGAGAAGTTTAGAATGATCAAAAGTAGTCAGCACGGCTTTGTCAAGGGCAGGTCGTGCCTTACGAGCCTGGTTGAGTTCTTTGAAAATGTGACCAAATACATTGACGAAGGAAGAGCGGTGGATGTGGTCTATATGGACTTCAGCAAGGCGTTCGATAAGGTCCCCCATGCAAGACTTCTTGAGAAAGTGAGAGGGCATGGGATCCAAGGGGCTGTTGCCTTGTGGATCCAGAACTGGCTTGCCTGCAGAAGGCAGAGAGTGGCTGTGGAGGGGTCTTTCTCTGCATGGCGGTCAGTGACCAGTGGAGTGCCCCAGGGATCTGTTCTGGGACCCTTGCTGTTTGTCATTTTCATAAATGACCTGGATGAGGAAGTGGAGGGATGGGTTGGTAAGTTTGCTGACGACACCAAGGTAGGTGGTGTTGTGGATAGTTTGGAGGGATGTCAGAAGTTGCAGCGAGACATAGATAGAATGCAAGACTGGGCGGAGAAGTGGCAGATGGACTTCAACCCGGATAAGTGTGTGGTGATCCATTTTGGCAGATCCAATGGGATGAAGCAGCAATATAATATGAAGGGTACCATTCTTAGCAGTGTAGAGGATCAGAAGGACCTTGGGGTCCGGGTCCATAGGACTCTTAAATCGGCCTCGCAGGTGGAGGATGCGGTCAAGAAGGCGTACGGCGTACTGGCCTTCATTAATCGAGGGATTGAGTTTAGGAGTCGGGAGATAATGCTGCAGCTTTATAGGACCCTGGTTAGACCCCACTTGGAGTACTGCGCGCAGTTCTGGTCACCTCATTACAGGAAAGATGTTGAAGCCATTGAAAGGGTGCAGAGGAGATTTACAAGGATGTTGCCTGGATTGGGGGGCATGCCTTATGAGGATAGGTTGAGGGAGCTTGGTCTCTTCTCCCTGGAGAGACGAAGGATGAGAGGTGACCTGATAGAGGTTTACAAGATGTTGAGAGGTCTGGATAGGGTAGACTCTCAGAGGCTATTTCCAAGGGCTGAAATGGTTGCTACGAGAGGACACAGGTTTAAGGTGCTGGGGGGTAGGTACAGAGGAGATGTCAGGGGTAAGTTTTTCACTCAGAGGGTGGTGGGTGAGTGGAATCGGCTGACGTCGGTGGTGGTGGAGGCAAACTCGTTGGGGTCTTTTAAGAGACTTCTGGATGAGTACATGGGATTTAATGGGATTGAGGGCTATAGATAGGCCTAGAGGTGGGGATGTGATCGGCGCAACCTGTGGGCCGAAGGGCCTGTTTGTGCTGTGGCTTTCTATGTTCTATGTTCTATGACGCTGGCATGCAAGTAGGTGAGAAGTGAGATCTAGAGGTCTAACAGTCATGGTTACAACCGAGCTCATCCTCTAGTAAATGGAGACAGGCCTGCGAGCCTGCTGACCTTGTTCTCCACCCACCTCTGTTGCCTCATCTGGTCTACCTTCAGATGTGGCTGATTGTATTATATGTGGAAATTTAGTGTGGCACGGTGGCACAGTGGTTAGCACTGCTGCCTCACAGCGCCAGGGACCCGGGTTCAATTCCCGGCTTGGGTCACTGTCTGTGTGGAGTTTGCATGTTCTCCCCGTGTCTGCGTGAGTTTGCTCCGGTTTCCTCCCACAGTCCGAAAGATGTGCGGGTTCGGTGGATTGGCCATGCTAAATTGACGCTTCGTGTCAGGGAAATTAAATACATGAGGTTATGGGGGTAGGGCCTGGGTTTGGATTGTGGTCAGTGCAGGCTCGATGGGCCGAATGGCCTCCTTCTGCACTGTAGGATTCTATGATTCTATGAAACAGGGTTGGTGGGCTCCTCCAAGATGGAGATGGGATTGCAGGATTGGGAATACCTGGATCATTGATGAAAATCCAACCCTCAGGGCAGGATTTTCCAGCTGCGCTCATCCCAAGACCGGAAAATCCCATCCGAGGTCAACGGACGTTTGCATGTTCGCACCCCCCCCCCCCCCCAGGCTAAATTCCCGAGGCGGGCGGGACGGGAAAATTCTTCCCAAAGTCTGCACTGAGAACTAAAGAGGATTTTCCTCGATGGCTTATTGGATTTATTAATGACTATCTTATATTTGTGTACTCTGCTTTTGCTGTCTCCCAGAAAAAAGCTTATTTATTAGTCACAAGTAAGGCTTACATTAACACTGCGCTGAAGTTACTGTGAAATTCCCCTGATCGCCACACTCCGCCACCTATTTGGGTCAATGCGCCCTAACCAGCACCTCTTTCAGACTGTGGGAGGAAAACCGGAGCGCCCGGAGGAAACCCACGCAGACACGGGGAGAATGTGCAGACTCCACACAGACAGTGGACCCAAGCCGGGAATCGAACCTGGGTCCCTGGCGCTGTGAGGCAGCAGTGCTAACCACTGTGCCATCGTTCTGCCCCGAGTAAGTGCATTGTCGCTTTGTCTATCCGATTAAAAACCCTTAATAATTTTAAAGATCAGGTCAGTTCTCACCCTTCTGCTGTCTTGAGAAAAGCCTCCGCCCTGATGGATGGAACATCTTAGCTCTGATTGCAAACCTTCATTCACACTCCCCACTGCTTGACAAAGACGTAGAATGTTCCTGGGCAGAATTAAAGTGCTGCTTACAGTCTGTGCAACATGGTCAATTGCCCTTGGTGCTAAAATTAGTTTTAAAATGAGCATGATGCGATGACTAATTTTGAAGATCCGCTGCGGTAAATTAATTTGAGTCTGTTGGTCAGGAATTAAACACAATAAAAGGGGTAATGTCTCGAATCCAAGAAGGGGCAAAGTGGTTTCCGATGTATTTATTATGTGAGTGTGCGTTATTATCACACGGAGTTACTTCCGGCTAGCTTCTTCTCCTGCAGCCTTTTATTATCAAGTGCTCCAAGGAGGGCTAAATATGATCTAAAATGCAAAATTTATCATCGAGGAAATGCAGCAGGAACTAGAAAAGGCTGGCCGCAGCTCACTGAGGCACAGAATATTCCTGTTATACAGCGTAGAAAAGGCCTTTCGGCCCATCGAGTCTGCACTGACAATAACTATCACTAAAGCCGCGCTAATCCCATTTTCCTGCACTTGTCCTTGAATGTTACGATATTTCTGGCTGTGCATTCCAGATTCCCACCACCCTCTGAGTGAAGTTTCCTCTGAATCTCCTGCTCCTTACTCTGCGGTTAGCACTGCTGCCTCACAGCGCCAGGGACCCGGGTTCAATTCCCGGCTTGGGTCACTGTCTGTGTGGAGTTTGCACGTTCTCCCTGTGTCTGCGTGGGTTTCCTCCGGGTGCTCCGGTTTCCCCCCCCCGACAGTCCGAAAGATGTGCAGGTTAAATGGGTTGGCCATGCTAAATTGCCCCTTGGTGTCAGGGGGACTCGCTAGAATAAATGGGGGTTATGGGGATAGGGCCTGGGTGGCATTGTGTTCAGTGAAGACTCGATGGGCCGAATGGCCTCCTTCTGCACTGTAGGAATTCTATGTCTATGATTCTATGAACTCTGTCCCCTCAGGATTGACCCCTCAACCAAGGGGAATGAGCTCGCTACTCGCCCTGTCCAGAGCCCTCATGATCTTATACACCTCAATCCTGACCTCCCCCTTAAGCCTTCTCTGCTCTAAAGAAAACAATCCAAGCCTATCCAGCCTCTCCTTGTAGTTCAGATGCTCCATCCTGGTGAATCTCCTCTCTACTCCCTCCAGTGCTACCAGAAGCTGAGGCCTGATGAGGCCTGATCAACATGAAACCGGTCTACAAGTCAAGACAGAGGTGTTGGATTGTGTGACTGACACAGATCAGTTGGAATGTGCTTCCTTCACCAATCGCACCAGCTCCAGCACCAAGATTCCCAACTTCCGTCTCCATAAGGAACTGTTCCCCCCACCCCCTCTTCGCCCCTGTCCTCCTTGCTGCTGGAAACCTCAGCCATGCCTCTATCACCTCTGAATTTGACAATTCTCCTTTGCCTGACCGGTTCCTGCACTTTTCCACCCACCATTTGGAATGACCTTATCCCTCACTCCAATGTCCATTCTAAATGGCACTACACCCTGTTCACCCATCAACCCTGTGTGTACTGACCTACACTCAACATCTCAACTTCAAAATTCCCATCATCGTTTACAAACCCTTACTGGTTTTACCCGCACAATAAAGGGGGAATTGTCCTGTTCCATCCTGCCTGCCCGCCACTGGAATCGTAGCCAGTTGGGGCAGCGGGGGGGGGGGGGGGGGGGGGAGCAGACTATGCATGGGGGCGGCACGGTGGCACAGTGGTTAGCACTGCTGCCTCACAGCACCAGGAACCCGGGTTCAATTCCTGGCTTGGGTCACTATCTGCACGTTCTCCCCGTGTCTGCGTGGGTTTCCTCCAGGTGCTCCGGTTTCCTCCTACACTCCAAAGATCTGCGGGTTAGATAGATTGGCCATGCTAAATTGCCCCTTGGTAGTAGGGTAAATACGTGGTGTTATGGGGATAGGGGGTGTGTGGGATTGTGGCCGGTGCAGACTCGACGGGCCGAACGACCTCCTTCTGCATTGTAAGGATTGTATGATTCTGTGAAAGGTCCATTGACCTCGGGTGGGATTTTCCAGTTTTGGGGTGAGCGGGGCTGGAAAATCCCACCCAAAGTTTATGATTCTTGTGCAGGGATACCCCGATCGCTCTTCACCACAACATTCTGCAGTCACTCTCCATTTAATTAATTTTCCTCGAAACCCAGAACCCCAAAACCTCAAACCCTTCAATTTACAAACTTCCATTGAAATGCCTGAGGTTGGCAACTGAGTGCCAGTGTAACAAGCCTCGCTGCTCACCCTAATCAGTTCAAACAGACTGGGGTCAGGAATGAGTAGTTAGAGAGGGCTGATAGCAGTGGAGTTCAGCACCCATAAAGATATGCCGCCATGTGCCGAAACATTGCCGCATTATGTTTGAATTCTGGCGTGTGGCTTGGACCTTGTTGGGCCAATGGATGCAGTAGGGGAATGTATGAACAGGGTTTGGCGCAAGTTAGGATATGGATCCTTGGATGGGCTGAAGGTGGGAGGGTGGGAGATAGGGAAACCAGACAAGAATGCATCTTTATTGTCAAGTCCAGCGGTAACCAAATGATGGAGTTAATTTTCAGAACAAGATGAGTTGAAATAATGAGCTGCAGAGATACCTGCTCAATGATGTCAAAAGTAAGTGTCTTTAATGATGGACGTTGAGGACACCGCGACAGAATGAACCTTGGGTACAATTAGGATCAGAATCACTTGCTGCAGGAGTAATGCAGGAACTCAGTGGAGCAGAGAACTATCAAGTTAGCAGCATTCTTGTGCCAACTGCGCCCAATCACTGTGGACCAAATTGCAAGTATGAGGAGGGAAATAGGAGCAGGGGTGGACCACGTAACCCTCGAATCCTTTCACCCATTCAATATGATCACGGCCGACCTTCTACCTCAGCTCCATTTATGATGTGTGAACTTTGAGCTTCACATTGGAGGGAAGACATTGAGCTTCTTGAGAGGAAGCTGCAGAGGTTCAGTCAGAGGTCGCCTGGTGTGAGGAAATGGGAAAGAATTGCTGGGTTAATGTAATGGGGTGGGAAGCGATTAAAATGATGAAAAGATAGTGTTGATAGGAGCAGATTGCTTCCAGTGGCTGCGCTGTCCATAACCAATGGTCCATAACCAATGGACCCTTTTTGGATATCAGTTAGAATGAAGGAGATTTGGAACAAAACTGTGGGACTTGTGATGTGGAGATGCCGGTGTTGGACTGGGGTGGGGCACAGTAAGAATCTCACAACACCAGGTTAAAGTCCAACAGGTTTATTTGGAATCACGAGCTTTCGGAGCGCTGCCCCTTTAGCGGATGAGTCTTGTTGAACTTTAACCTGGTGTTGAGAGACTTCTTACTGTGGGATTTGTGTTCAGGGTTAGTGGTTTGGACAAAAACTGTAAGAGGCTGTGTGTGTGCGTATGTGTGTGTCTGTGTGTGAGTGTATGTGTGTGAGTGTGTGTGTGTGTGTGAGGGGTGTGTGTGCGAGTGTGGGTGTGCGAGTGTGTGTGTGAGTGTGTGTGCGAGTGTGTGTGTGCATGTGTGTGAGGGTGTGTGTGTGTGTGCGTGTGAGTGTATGAGTGCGTGTATGAGTGTGTGTGTGTGCGAGAGTGTGTGTGTGTGTAAGTGTGAGATGCGTGTGTGCGTGTGTGTGTGTAGTCTGTGTGAGTGTGTGTGAGTGTGTGTGTGTGCATTTGTGAGTGTGTGTGTAGTGTGTGTGTGTGAGTGTGTGTGCGTTTGTGAGTGTGTGTGTGTGTGTGTGAGTGTGTGTGTGCGTTTGTGAGTGTGTGTGTGTGCGTGTGTGAGTGTCTGAGTGTGTAAGTGTGTGTGTGAGTGTTTGTGTGAGTGTGTAAGTGTGTGTGTGAGTGTGTAAGTGTGTGTGTGAGTGTGTGAGTGTGTGTGTGAGTGTGTGTGTGTGATTGTATGGGGGAAAGGAAATTATGATGCGATTAGGCGAGATTTAGGATGCATAGGATGTGGAAGGAAACTGCAGGGGATGGGCACAATTGAAATGTGGAGCTTGTTCAAGGAACAGCTACTGCGTGTCCTTGATAAGTATGTACCTGTCAGGCAGGGAGGAAGTGGTCGAGCGAGGGAACCGTGGTTTACTAAAGAAGTTGAATCTCTTGTGAAGAGGAAGAAGGAGACTTATGTAAAGATGAGATGTGAAGGCTCAGTTAGGGCGCTTGAGAGTTACAGGTTAGCCAGGAAGGACCTAAAGAGAGAGCTAAGAAGAGCCAGGAGGGGACATAAGAAGTCTTTGGCAGGTAGGATCAAGGAAAACCCTAAAGCTTTCTATAGGTATGTCAGGAATTAAAGAATGACTAGGGTAAGATTAGGGCCAGTCAAGGACAGTAGTGGGAAGTTGTGCGTGGAATCTGAAGAGATAAGAGAGGCATTAAATGAATATTTTTCATCAGTATTCACACAGGAAAAAGACAATGTTGTCAAGGAGAATACTGAGATACAGGCTATTAGACTAGACGGGATTAAAGTTCATAAGGAGGAGGTGTTAGCAATTCTGGAAAGTGTGAAAATAGATAAGTCCCCTGGGCCGGATGGGATTTATCCTAGGATTCTCTGGGAGGCTAGGGAGGAGAGTGCAGAGCCTTTGACTTTGATCTTTTTGTCATCATTGTCTACAGGAATAGTGCCAGAAGACTGGAGGATAGCAAATGTTGTCCTCTTGTTTAAAAAGGAGAGTAGAGATGACCCTGGTAATTATAGACCAGTGAGCCTTACTTCTGTTGTGGGCAAAGTTTTGGAAAGGATTATAAGAGATAGGATTTATAATCATCGAGAAAGGAATAATTTGATTAGGGATAGTCAGCACGGTTTTGTGAAGGGTAGGTCGTGCCTCACAAACCTTATTGAGTTCTTTGAGAAGGTGACCAAAGAGGTGGATGAGGGTAAAGCAGTTGATGTGGTGTATATGGATTTCAGTAAAGCGTTTGATAAGGTTCCCCACGGTAAGCTATTGCAGAAGATACGTAGGCATGGGATTGAGGGTGATTTAACGGTTTGGATCAGGAATTGGCTAGCTGTAAGAAGACAGAGGGTGGTGGGTTGATGGGAAATGTTCATCCTGGAGTTCAGTTACTAGTGGTGTACCGCAAGGATCTGTTTTGGGGCCACTGCTGTTTGTCATTTTTATAAATGACCTGGATGAGGGTGTAGAAGGATGGGTTAGTAAATTTGCGGATGACACTAAAGTCGGAGGAGTTGTGGACAGTGTGGAAGGATGTTGCAGGTTACAGAGGGACATAGATAAGCTGCAGAGCTGGGCTGAGAGGTGGCAAATGGAGTTTAATGCGGAAAAGTGTGAGGTGATTCACTTTGGAAGGAGTAACAGGAATACAGAGTTCTGGGCTAATGGTAAGATACTTGTTAGTGTGGATGAGCAGAGAGATCTCGGTGTCCATGTGCATAGATCCCTGAAAGTTGGCATCCAGGTTGATAGGGTTGTTAAGAAGGCGTACGGTGTGTACATGAGGTCATGTTGCAGCTGTCCAAAACTCTGGTGTGGCCGCACTTGGAGTATTGCGTACAGTTCTGGTCGCCGCATTATAGGAAGGATGTGGAAGCATTGGAAAGGGTGCAGAGAATGTTTACCAGGATGTTGCCTGGTATGGTGGGAAGGTCTTATGAGGAAAGGCTGAGGGACTTGAGGATGTTTTCGTTAGAGAGAAGAAGGTTAAGAGGTGACTTAATAGAGGCATACAAGATGATCAGAGGATTAGATAGGGTGGACAGTGAGAGCCTTTTTCCTCGGATGCTGATGGCTAACACGAGGGGACATAGCTTTAAATTGAGGGGTGATAGATATAGGACAGATGTCAGAGGTGGGTTCTTTACTCAGAGAGTGGTAAGGGCGTGGAATGCCCTGCCTGCAGCAGTAGTGGACTCGCCAACATTAAGGGCATTTAAATGGTCATTGGATAAACATGTGGATGATATTGGAATAGTGTAGGTAAGATGGGCTTTAGATTGGTTTCACTGGTCGGCGCAACATCGAGGGCCGAAGGGCCTGTACTGTGCTGTAATGTTCTATGTTCTGTGTTCTATGTATGTGTGTGTGCGTGTGTGTGCGGCGTGTGTGGGTGTGTGCGTGTGGGTGTGTGCGTGATTTTGTATGTGTGAGTGTGGGTGTGAGTGTGTGTGAGTGTGTGTGTGTGTGACTGTGTGTGTTGAGGGTGTGTGTGTGTGTGTGTGTTTGTGAGTGTATGTGTATGCAAGTGTGTGTGTGTGTGTGCATGTGTGAGAGTATGTGTGCGTGTGAGTGTGTGTGAGCGTTTGAGTGTGTGTGTGAGTGTGTGTGCGAGTGTGTGTGCGAGTGTGTGAGTGTGTGCATGTGCGTGTGTGTGTGCGTGTGAGTGCGAGTGTGCGTGAGTGCGTGAGTGTGTGAGTGTGTGTGCGTCAATGTGTGTGTGTGAGTGTGTGTGTGTGTGCGTGAGTGTGTGTGTGTGTGAATGTGTGTGCGTGTGAGTGTGTGTATGTGTGTGAGTGTGTGTGAGTGTCCGTGTGTGTGTGTATGTGAGAGTGTATGTGTGAATGTGTGAGCGTGATGTGTGTGTGCGAGTGCGAGTGTGAGTGTCTGTGTGTAAGAGTGAGTGTGTGTGTGTGTGAGTGTATGTGTGTGAGTGTGTGTGTGAGTGTGTGTGCGTGAGTGTGTGTGCGTGTGAGTGTGTGTATGTGTGTGAGTGTGTGTGAGTGTCTGTGTGTGTGTGTATGTGAGAGTGTATGTGTGAATGTGTGAGCGTGATGTGTGTGTGCGAGTGCGAGTGTGAGTGTCTGTGTGTAAGAGTGAGTGTGTGTGTGTGTGAGTGTATGTGTGTGTGTGTGTGAGTGTGTGTGCGTGAGTGTGTGTGTGTGTGTGAGTGTGTGTGTGTGTGTGAGTGTGTGTGTGTGAGTGTGTGCGTGAGTGTGTGTGTGTGTGCGTGTGTGCGTGAGTGTGTGCGTCAGTGTGTGTGTGAGTGTGTGTGTGTGTGTGAGTGTGTGTGTGTGGGTGTGTGCATGTGTGTGTGAGTGTGTGTGTGCGTGTGCGTGAGTGTGTGTGTGGGTATGAATGTGAGTGTGTGTACGTGTGTGCGTGAGTGTGTGTGTGTATGTGTGCGTCAGTGTGTGTGTGTGAGTGTGTGTGTGGGTGGGTGGGTGTGTGAGTGTGTGTGTGTGTGAGTGTGAGTGTGCGTGAGTGTGTGAGTGTGTGTGTGTCAATGTGTGAGTGTGTGTGAGTGTGAGTGTGCGTGTGTGTGAGTGTGTGTGAGTGTGAGTGTGTGTGAGTGTGCGTGAGTGTGTGAGTGTGTGTGTGTCAATGTGTGAGTGTGTGTGAGTGTGTGTGTGTGTGAGTGTGTGAGTGTGTGTGTGTGTGTGTGTGTAGTGGAGATGTTTGGATTGATGAGTATTTCTGGACTTTCCTCGGATAATGAAGGAGGAATTCTCTGGAGTGCTCCCTCGCACAATTAAATAGGTGGGACGGGGAGAGTCAATGTTGGAGCTGATTGTACATGTTGTCTGGAAGGAGTGGGCGTGTTTAGTTGAACGGGTGTTTCGTTCTTTCTCTCTCTCTTTCCTTTTCCATGATCAGTGTGTGAGTCGAAGGGCTTGTTCTGGATTTTCTATTTTCCCAGGCGACCCCCATGGCGGGCTGTTCGGATTTCTGCACGAGCCAATCGAGGGGAGAGCAGCGGTATGGAGTGCGCTCCTACCTCCATCTGTTCTACGAGGACTGCACTGGCTCAATGCTGGAAGATGATGAGACAGATGAGCTGAACAGGCAGCGCTCCTCCAGTGGGTGTCGCTCTGTCCTCTGGAAGGTAGGAACCTCCGTGAGAACGTGTGTGTCCTCCTATCCAGAGACAGCAAGGATAACAATATCTACTGTCTTCCTGTCGCATTGTGGAACCTTCCAAGGTATTTCACAGGAGCATCATTGAAACAGAATCGAATCAGATCTGGAGATATTAGGACAGGTCAGCAAAAGCTTGGTCAAAGGGGGAGGTTTGAAAGAGCCTCAAAAATGAGGAGAGAGAGATTCCGTGGCGGAGAGGCTGAGGGAATTTCAAAGCTTCAGAGTCTTGGTTGCCAAAAACACGTCCACCAGTGGTGTAGGGGCAGCACAGTGTCACAGTGACTGGCACTCGTGTCTCACAGAGCCAGGGGCCCAAGTCCGATTTCTGGCTTGGGTCACTGTCTGTGTGGAGTTTGCACATTCTCCCCATGTCTGCGTGGGTTTCCTCCAGACGTTCCGGTTTTCTTCCACAGTCCAAAAGACGTGCTGGTTAGGGTGCATTGGCCGTGCTAAATTGGCCCTCAGGTGTACCCGAACAGGTGCCGGAGTGTGGCGACTAGGGGATTTTCACAGTAACTTCATTGCAGTGTTAATCTAAGCCTACTTACATTTAAGTCGGGGGTGTGAAAGTGACTGCTTAAAATGTAAGTCGTTGCCCAGAGTGTGGTCAGTTGCCCTAGTGAATGTCTCAGTGTTTCGATAATGTTCCAGAAGCCACTTGTGACCTATCCCTAGACCCATGGCCAGTTAGAAAAGCAAGATGTTTTGGGGAAACGGGTGAGCGAGTTCAAGACCCCGTCCAAGTCTGAACAGGAACTGTTACTGTCTCAATTCTATTCTCGGGCTTAGGCACATGCACACAGAGATACTTGCTTCTGTGACATGCCTTAGAATGTTTTACTCTGTTCAAGGCGCTATATCAAAGCAGGTTGTTGTTGTTTGCCATTCTTTCTTGTCTCTGGCACTGCTGCAGCTTAGTGGCCTGTCTCCCAGTCTGTTCTATTTCAGAACACTGCGGAACATTGCCTGTTAAATCATTTAATCTTCATAAACTGTCTGGCAAATAAACCCCAGCAGAAAAATACAGCCTGGAGAAAGAATCAGACTTCTCCAAATCTGCAACATTTATCATTCCCGGAAAGAGTCATGATTCTGGGAGTTTGATTTCCTGGGGAAGTTATTCCTGGTTTATTAGATTAGATTCCAGGATTTTGGGTGCACCTTCTCCCGATGTTCACCAATGCCTCTCTGTAGCTGTTCAGAGGCAGGAATTGCCACCCATGGTGACACCTACAATAATAGCCATGGTGACAGCAGGTCACTGTGTGTGTCTGTGTGTGTGTGAGTGCATGACTGTGTGTGTGAGTGTGTGTGTGTGTGTGTGTGTGTGTGCATGTGTTCACATGTGCGCTTGTCTGTGCATATGTGCCTGAATGTGCACAAGTGTGTGTGCTCGCATGACAATGTGTATGTGGATATGTGCGTGTTTGTTTATGAATGTGCGTTTGTGTGTGAGTGTGTATGTGCGTATGCGTGCGGGTTTCTGCGCGAGTGTGTGTAGGCAAGTATGTGTGTGCATGTGAGTGCATGTGTGAGAATGTATATGCAAGTGTGTGTATGTGTGTGTGTTAGACTATATGCGGGTGAGTGTGTGTGAAATTTTTTTAATTCATTCATGGGACATGGGCGTCGCTGGCTGGGCCAGCACTTATTACCCATCCCTAGTTGCCCTTGAAGGACAGTTGAGAGTCAACCGCATTGCTGTGGTTCAGGAGTCACATGTAGGCCAGACCAGGTAAGGACGGCAGATTTCCTTCCCTAAAGGACATTAGTGAACCAGATGGGTTTTTCCGACAATGGTTTCATGGTCGTCAGTTGATTCTTAATTCCAGATATTTTTTATTGAATTCAAATTCCACCATCTGTCGTGGTGGGATTCGAACCCCGGTCCCCAGAACATTAGCTGAGTTTCTGGATTAATAGTCCAGCGATAATACCACTAGGCCATCACCATACATTGTGCATGTCAGTCTGTGGCCTGGATTTTCAGAGTCAGGCAGGCTCTGTGCCTTAGTCAAAATGACGCCAGAACCCAAATTTGAAAGTCCTACCCCCTAACCGGGCAGCCACCGTTTTCACCACTGGGGCAGAACGGGGACAGGGGCGAGGGTTGTATTTCACACATCCACAGCTCACAGAGGCAGCAGCAAGTTTAAAAGTGCAGCTGCCTTCAAGCCGAGGCAATTCTCATCATCGTGATGACCCAAACACAACTAGTGGTCTTTAACCATTTGAGGAAAAGGTCTAAACCTATCAGAGTTCTTTGGACAGTTCAGGTACCCTTTGGGGGGCGATCCATTATCCCTCTGGCATTGTTAAGAGAAGATGTAAATTTGCATAGAAAGTGGAAAATGTCTGTGGCAGTGTCAAGCTGACAAGTCATTTAAATCTCCATCTCCTTAAACTTTGAGAAAAGCATGTGACGATACTGCGCCTTGAAGAAATATATTTGTGTCATGTTTCTTGTGCAGGATTTTGTTTTAAGTCAGTTCTATTTACCTGGTATTGTTTTGTCTATAACCGGCAGCCCACCTGCTGACGTACAGAAGAGTAATTGATCCAAATTGTTGGAGCGTTTGTTTTAATCTGGGCGAATGCAGTTTTGTTATTTTAGTGTTTTCCGCTGGAGTTTTCAGAGTAGGGTTTCATTAGATTGATTGACAGGAAAATCATGTGTGAGTGAGAATGAGTGTGTTGAGTGTGTGAGTGTGGGCAGTTTTTAATGGGGGTCAGGAGGTTCTCACTCAGGCAATCTACAGGACAGTGGTGAACCTTCCCTGGGATTCAATACCCCAGGGACAGAAGTACCAACCACTAAGAGCTGCTGACCAATCAGAGGCTGGCAGAGCTATTGAACAGCCGCGCCACTGGGAGATGGTGGCAGCTGCCGGTATGACACCTGCCTTGGCGTTAAGAATATGGATCAACCCAGGCCACAGGTGAACGGTGGCAGGGTGGGGGTTTCCCAGGTGAGGTGTGAGGAATTGACAGCAAGGGCGGAGGGGAGGCTCTCAGTGCCCTCTCTCTTTCTCAATGCTAGGTCCCTCAAACAAGATAACCCCCTCCCCCACCCCCCCTCCCCTTGGGACATGGCAATTAACCCTGCAAGAGTTTGCTTCCCGCATTCCAGGATAGTGACTCTTCCTGTCCTCTGCTGCCTCAAGCTATGGAGTGATGTCCATAGGTAGGCACTAATTGCCCACTCAAGGGCCTCAATTGGTGACAGGGCAGGAAAGCCAATCATGGGCCTTCCTGCCACTGACTTAATCAGGAGGTGGGAGAATGATGGGGTAACCATCAGGCACCCTCCTGCCTGATTAATTGCCCCCCCCCCCCACCACCAAAGGTAGGGATTAAGAGTGTGAGAGTGTGGGGGCGATTTTACCTTTTTTTTTGAAGAGTTGGGTGGGCTTGAAACTGGGAGAATTTCAGATCCGTCTTTTGGGCGGGTTTACAGCCGCCCCCCCCCCCCCCCCCCCCCCCCGCTGCCATACGCACTCTGCCTGCAGAATCCCAGACGGTTGAGCGCCGGGCGCGCTAAGCAGATGTAAAACAGCATTACATTCCCATACGTTAACCTGCCTCGCGCCCATTCCCGGTGAGAGACTGATCGCGCTGGAAATCTGGCGCTCGTAAAATGGCGCTGGTCGCGGAAACCGGCACCAATCACGCTCATCACTTTATGCGACTTTACCATCACGTCGCACTCAAAAACAGGCGCAACGTGATGGTAAAATTGCCCCTGTGAGTGTGAGTGTGAGAGAGTGTGAGTGTGAGAGTGAGAGTGAGAGAGTGTGAGAGTGTGAGAGTGAGAGTGAGAGAGTGTGAGAGTGAGAGTGAGAGAGTGTGAGAGTGTGAGAGTGAGGGTGAGAGTGAGAGAGTGTGAGAGTGTGAGAGTGAGAGTGTGTGAGAGTGTGTGAGAGTGACAGTGTGAGAGAATGTGAGTGTTAGAGTGTGTGAGAGTGTGTGAGAGTGAGTGAGTGAGAGTGTGAGGAGAGTGTGAGTATGAGAGTGAGAGTGTGAGAGTGAGAGTGTGTGTGTTAGAGTGTGAGAGAGTGAGAGTGAGAGTGTGAGAGAGTGTGAGTGTTTGAGTGTGAGAGAGTGTGTGAGTGAGAGTGTGAGAGTGAGAGTGTGAGAGTGTGAGTATGAGAGTGAGAGTGTGAGAGTGTGAGAGAGAGTGTGTGTGTTAGAGTGTGAGAGAGTGAGTGAGAGTGAGAGTGTGAGAGAGTGAGTGAGTGAGAGTGAGAGTGTGAGAGTGAGTGTGAGAGTGTGTGTGTTAGAGTGTGAGAGAGTGAGTGAGTGAGAGTGAGAGTGTGAGAGTGTGAGAGTGAGAGTGAGTGAGAGTGAGAGTGTGAGAGTGAGAGTGTGTGTGTTAGAGTGTGAGAGAGTGAGTGAGTGAGAGTGAGAGTGTGAAAGTGTGAGAGTGTGAGTGTGAGAGTGTGAGTGTGAGAGTGTGAGAGTGAGTGTGTGAGAGTGAGTGTGTGCCGAATGACTTTGATTCCTGTTTGAGATGGCAATTGGTGAAAGCTCTCCCACATCGTCTGCTGCGAATCCTGTTACAGAGAGATTTGTATTGAGTTTCTGGAAATTACTTCTTGTTTGTTACTCATCAAAGTGAGGGATTATTCCTCGTGGGCAAAGGAACACTTGCCTAACTGAGGAAATCAGTGTTTGTATCAGGCATTCCCCCGGCGGGTATTGTAAGGCGAGTTCCCAGTGTATCTCAGCTCCAGCACAATGCTGCCAGAGTGAATGTGCCCGCCTCACCAAGGCCAGCCTCTCTGGGTAGGAGTGCCGGGTGGGCGTTACCCTTCACCCAGGGAGGCTCAGCTGCCGCGGCAACATGCCTGTTGTAGTTAGGGTTGCCAACCCTCCAAGATTGACCTGGAGTCTCCCGGAATTGAAGGTCAACCTCCAGGTCACAGCTCTGCGCAACTCTGGAGAAAAAAGTCACAGGGACATTTAAAATGGATTGTTTTTAAAAAAAATTTTTTTGAACAGATCTAAAAACATTGAAATTGGGGAGAGGATAAGCAGGCGAACTAACAGTCAAGCATCATCCAATTAGATAATGAGTCATTTTGCTTTCCGATTGGTGTAGAAAGGTCACGCGTCACAAGGGTGGAGTGTTGGCCGACTAATGGCTGGAGGGTGTGGGACAAAGTCATGCGATGAAACCTCCAGGGTTACACTTAATCGGAGTTGGCAAGCCTAGTTGTAGTCTGGAGCTATGGATAGTGATAGCAGAGGTATAGAATCAGAGTAACCCGACAGTGCAGAAGGAGGCCATTCGGCCCATCGAGCTTGCACCGACAACAACTCCAGGTCCTATCACCGTAACCCCACATATTTACCCTCCTTAGACCCCCTGACACTAAGGAGCAATTTAACACGGCCAACCCAACCTAACCAGCACATCTCTGGAGTGTGGGAGGAAACCGGAGCACCCGGAGGAAACCCACGCAGACACGGGGAGAACGTGAAGACTCCACACAGACAGTGACCCAAGCCGGGAATCGAACCTGGATCCCTGGCGCTGTGAGGCAGCAGTGCTAACCACTGTGCCACCGTGCATCATGCCACATTAGGAGTGCTTATTGACTCAGTCTCATGTCTCCTCCCACATGCCCAGTGTCCCAGCTGTCACGTGTTCATATACCTAGCTCCAGTTTCCCTGAACATTAATGATGACATTAATGAGGTCATTGACCAGAGATTAACATCTCCTGCTCTTACTGCCAGCCATTGCTGTGTTGGAAGGATTTGCAGGTTGATATTCAATCTGTCTGACCGCGTTGTGAACGAACCTTCCTGGGCCATCAAGTCCTGGGGCGGGACTCGAACCCGCTCAGAGACGAGGGCACTACCCACTGCGCCACAAGACGTCCAGCCCTAAGCAAGTGTACAGGCTGCAGATTGGTGATTACAATGGAGTGGATTATTGTTTTCAATCTGGGCTCTGCAATCCTGGGGAGCAAAGGCTGTCCGCCTTATATAAATCTTGCCCATGGAAATCGATGGGGACAACTGTCTGGAATGTTCCAGAATGAGTGGGAAATCTGCTCCTTCGCACTATTACCCAGACAGCAACTTTTACAGATGCCCCATAGAAAGCATTCTTTCTGATTGTATCACAGCTTGGTATGGCTCCTGCTCTGCCCAAGACCACAAGGAACCACAGAAGGTCGTGAATGTAGCCCAATCCATCACGCAAACCAGCCTTCCATCCATTGACTCTGTCTACACTTCCCGCTGCCTCGGCAAAGCAGCCAGCATAATTAAGGACCCCACGCACCCCGGACATTCCCTCTCCACTTTCTTCCTTCGGGAAAAAGACACAAAAGTCTGAGGTCACGTACCAACCGACTCAAGAACAGCTTCTTCCCTGCTGCTTTTGAATGGACCTACCGTGCATTAAGTTGATCTTTCTCTGCACCCTAGCTATGACTGTAACACTACATTCTGCACCCTCTCCTTTCCTTCTCTATGAACGGTATGTTTTGTCTGTATAGCACGCAAGAAACAATATTTTTCACTGTATGTTAATACATGTGACAATAATAAATCAAATCAAAGCAAAAAGAAGAGAAAGGGGACTCTGCTTTCTCCGTATTCCCTTTTGAAATAAACCGTTCCGTGACCTCTACCTGTGCTGTCTCGCTGCATCCTAATCTCCATTTCTGAGTCTGAGTCTGAGCCTGCTCAGCAAAACGATGTTTTAAACTCTCTTCGGGTCACGCACTGATCGTTTGCACTTTCACGAGATGAAATTCCTATTAAATCAACTCACATAATGAGATCTGTCAGCTCCCAGGCTCGGCTGCTAGGCAACGTCATGGAAACGGGGCCTTTCACCTTCTGTGGGGGGAGGTGGGATGGTGGGGGGGGGGGGGGGGGGGGTGGGGGGTGGGTGAGGGGATGGGCTGGTGTTGAGGGGAGCAGTGCTGAGGGGACGGAGAGAGAAGGAAGTGTGTGTGGCACGTTTGACTTTGTGAGGTCGACGGTGGCTCGTTCAA
The DNA here is from genome assembly GCF_964213995.1 of Mustelus asterias. Classification (NCBI taxonomy): domain Eukaryota; kingdom Metazoa; phylum Chordata; class Chondrichthyes; order Carcharhiniformes; family Triakidae; genus Mustelus; species Mustelus asterias. The sequence continues at coordinate 74,780,779 of NC_135820.1, read as the reverse complement.
GGGCAGCCTCGGCTGGCCAAGGACCCGGCGGCACGAGAGTCCTCGACAGGGGACAATTCATATCTGAAGGGTCCTTACTTCCACATGCACAGTGTCTCACGATGACTCATGCCATTGGGGAGATTGTACTTGCTGTGAATTAGAAACTAGCTCAGAGTCCAAAAGACACAGTCATTACACATTGCTGACGTGAGCCAGACAGCAGCACCAGCGGGACTTGGTGGTTTGAGTTATAAGGAGAGGCTGGATAGACTGAGACCTTTTTCTCTGGAGCGTAGGAGGCTGAGGGTGATCTTATAGAGGTTTATAAAATAATGAGGGGCATAGATCAGCGAGATAGTCAATATCTTTTTCCAAAGGTAGGGGAGTCTAAACTAGAGGGCATAGGTTTAAGGTGAGAGGGGAGAGATACAAAAAGGTCCAGAGAGGCAATTTTTTCACACAGAGGGTGGTGAGTGTCTGGAACAAGCTGCCAGAGGTAGCAGTAGAGGCGGGTACAATTTTGTCTTTTAAAAAGCATTCAGACAGTTACATGGGTAAGATGGCCATAGACGGATATGGACCAAATGTGGGCAATTGGGACTAGCTTAGTGGTTAAAAAAAGGGGCGGCATGGACAAGTTGGGCTGAAGGGCCTGTTTCCATGCTGTAAACCTCTATGACTCTATGACAACAACAAATGAGCATTTACCCAGCGCCTTTCATTTAGTAAAACCTGTGAGGTGGAGGCAGGTTCAATCGAGGCACTCAAGAGGGCGTTAGATGATTATTTGAATCGAAATAACATGCAGGGGTACGGGGAAAAGGCAGGAGAGTGGCACCAAGTCATAATGCTCATTTGGAGACCCGGTGTAGACATGATGGGCCAAATGGTCTCCTTCTGCACCGTAACTATTCTGTGATACTCACAGCAATGTTTTGGAGATTGTTCATTAATTCCTGGAGGTTCCGGGACTATCCCAGAGGGTTGGTAATACGAGATGTCAGGTGTGGTACACTGAGGCATGACAGAGCGCTTAAAATCATGAGGGATCCTGACAGAGTCAATAAAGAGAAAATGCCCCCATTTGTCGAAGGTGGATATAATAACTCCAGGAGTCGGCTATAAAGGAACAATATTTAATTGCACAAAATGAAGCAAAGCAAAAACCACAAGCCTGTGGTGAACACAAACAAATTCCAACCGGGACAATACAACAATGGACCCACTCATGGGCCTGCTTTATACAGGGCTCGATGTACAAGCTCCACCTGGTGAGTTAACAAGAGCTTACTGGTGTGAGTGCTTGGCAAAAGAAGCAACAGCGACACGAGGGAAATGTTTTGTGTGGCGTGTGGTTGTAATCTGGAATGTACCGCCTGACTGTGTGGCAGAGACTGATCAATCAGGTCTTTCTTAGAATATTGGATGCACACCCAAAGAGAAAAAGATATAAGGGCTGGGGAAAAGGTGGGGGAGTGGGACTACACAAGTTGCTCTTATAGAGAACCAACACACACACGATGGGCCAAATGGCCTCCCTTCTACGCTGCAACCATTCTCTTATATTAAAGGTTGTTGTCTTTCCATTTTGCCTTTGCTTCTTGCATGGAAAGTAAGCAACATTTAGGACGTAAATGCAGTGAAATACAACAAGCTCCAACCAATGCACAGGCCACAGGAGATGGCCAGAGGTGGCAGTTATCTTTTTACCTTCTTTCTGTTCATCTTCACTTCTCCTTATCTCGTTTTCCTCTTCTTGTTTGCCTTCACTGTTGCCCTGCAATGGAATGTGTGAATGGAATTATATGCGTCGACTCTCGGCCAGCCTAACCTATAGTAATGATATAGAGGGCTTTTGCTGCAGCTATGAATTCTGGGATAGCCTTCCTCCATTGAATCTTTGGGCTAGATAAGGTCCATTCGTGGGCACTGGGGTATGTAATGCACAAATATCTCATGCCCAGTCGAGGCAATGCAGGCAATACGCAAGCTTGATGCTGCCTGCTCCTCACCATGACTGCGGCATGCCGCTCAGTATGAAAAACGTTGTGCTGGTTGGCTGGCTGGGGTCCATGTGCATTTGCCCACACTTAAAGGCAGCCTGCACCTCATATACAGAAGGTGCATTCAGGCTGCCAGAGGTGCTAGAACTGCTTCACTCCAGAGCTGTTTCGCGGAAGAACTTAGAGCAACGGGTCAAAGAGAGGGACAGAGAGAGCTCCAAACTTCACAAAATCATAGACTACCTACAGTATAGAAGGAGTCATTCGGCACATCGAGTCTGCACCAACCACAATCCCACCCAGGCTCTATCCCCATAACCCCACACATTTACCCTGCTAATCCCCCTGACAATAAGGGGCAATTTAATACGGCCAATCCACCTAACCAGCACATCTTTGGAGTGTGGGAGGAAACCGGAGCACCCGGAGGAAACCCACGCAGACACGAGGAGAATGTGCAGACAGACAGTTACCCAAACCGGGAATCGAACATGGGTCCCTGGCACTGTGAGGCAGCAGTGCTAACCACTGTGCCACCTTGCCACCCTTCTCTGATGTGATGCTGGACAATGTTCCATCTCAGTTGCCTGGTGGAACAGAAACTCCAAAGTTCCCTCGTAAGTTGGTCCCTTTAAATTATTGCACTTCTGCGGCCGTACAAAATAATTTAAAGGAGCCACGCATTTAAACAAATCGCCTGCACAATCCCAAAACATTTTATACCGTATGTTGATGTTGGAGGCCTAACTCCATGAGGTGGAAAGGAGGAGAGGGAGATTGTGCATGGAGAGGTCCAGGAGGCCCTTCAGGCACAGACGGCGAGGAGAATGCAAGGCCCCTGGCCATGGAGATCAATTTGATCATAGAAAGAAATCATAGAAATCATAGAAACCCTACAGTGCAGAAGGAAGCCATTCGGCCCATCGAGTCTGCACCGACCACAATCCCACCCAGGCCCTACCCCCACATTTTTACCCGCTAATCCCTCTAACCTACGCATCTCAGGACTCTAAGCAATTTTTAACCTGGCCAATCAACCTAACCCACACATCTTTGGACTGTGGGAGGAAACCGGAGCACCCGGAGGAAACCCACGCAGACACGAGGAGAATGTGCAAACTCCACACAGACAGTGACCCAAGCCGGGAATCGAACCCAGGTCCCTGGAGCTGTGAAGCAGCAGTGCTAACCACTGTGCTACCGTGCCGCCCTGTGGTCCTTGCTGCAGTGTCGCAAGAAATTCAATGACCTCACATGAGTGGCCAATGTCAGTTCCTTACTCACCGTGCCACCAACAACACACGCTGCTCAAAGCACCACATCCCATTGCTCAGCCGTGAGTGATCAGGATTCATTCTGAACATTGGTGTGTTCCAGCTCACTCTCATGCACTCACCGCTGGTGCCAGTCTCACACCCACAGCTCACATCCTCCGCACACTCCCAGCTATTCAGCTGTAACAGGAACATCACCAGACACATTGCATCACACTCACTGATACTCTTCCTTCTCACTGGCAGGACAGGGTGGCACAGAGCAGGATGCAGCAGCAGGGAGCTGGTGGGGAACAGAAAGGCTTGCATGTCCTGAACTCCTCAAGACCAACCATGACTGAGGCCCTGGGCCTGACTTTGATAAGAATACTCAGGGAGACCGTATGTTCTTATCTTATTCACCTTCTCAAATCTCACTTCATCCTCATCCCACTATCTCGTATGAAGCACAAGCAACAGATGGTGTAAGCATGGACCTGTTCATTATCACTCAAGCCCCCGCCCCCTCCCTCACCCCAGATCTCACCTCCTGCATTTTTATTTTCAGATGCCCATTACCTGCCCACCCCCTGCAAGCCCTGCAGCCTTTCCCTGAGGGGTACAAGCCAGAGCAGAGAATGGTGAAGCTGCGCCAACACTTGATCCAAAACTTGCTGCCGCCTGCTCCGACACTGACACCGCGGGTATTTAAGAGGCGGGTTTCAGGGCAGGACCAGCATGTGGCGACTCACTGGGTACAAGTGGGCTGCCGCACACGTCGGTGGGGGGGGGGGGTAAGGATACGAGCACGTCAAGAGGGCAAGACTTCACACATGGTCTGCTGCAGAGGACTCAGATGAAGACTTTGAGGGAAGGTCTACGGGAAAAGGTTGGCACGTACGGCACTGCGCCTGTTATCACCGCCATGGAGAAGTCCGCCCCCAACTTGACACATGACCTCACCAGAATTTGGAGCCCATCCTTTCCAGCATGGAAGCCATGGCCGACTCCAGGGCAGCACTTGTAGACTTATCCATTTCCCAGCTTCCATTTCAAGAGGGCAGAGCCACTGGGATTTAGTTCAAGCAGTGGGTATCTCCTCCCACTCCACCTCCACCACCCCCAAGCCCTGCCGCCCCAACCCCCAACTGCTGGGGAAACAGTGGGAGCTCCCTGGCACCCGAGAGGGGAGGGGCGGTAAATTGGAGGGGGGAGGCAGTTATGTCAGAGGCCAAGGATAGAATTTGACCTTTTCTGCCCTCTTGTTCTGCTCAAGGGAGAACACACTTCTCTAATTTCTCAGTGGAACTGAATTCCCTCATCCCTTTTCCTTGTATAACTCATTCCCGGATGAAGGGTAAAATGAAGTAAATTCCCCTGCTCCCAGAGTCGGGCCTACTGGGGAACGTTTCCCATCCCGCTCCCCTAAATACTCCATCCATTGAGGACAGAAATTCATCAAGACATGAATTCCCGCAATGTTCTCCCATCGGGAAAAGCTCCACACTGGGAGATCAAATTGAGGAAGAATAGCCTCATGTAGTATTAAGCCCCAGGAGTACAAATATGGTGTCCAATAGTTCAGTGACTGTTTTTCATTTTGTATTTCCAGGTGGGCCTGTCGGCGGGAACCATTCTCTTCCTCGTCGGCCTAGCAACGGTCACTACGGGTTACCTGGTGCCCCCCAAGATCGAAGGAATCGGAGAGGCTGATTTTCTGGTTGTGGACAAGCACGCCATCGAGTACAACGAGGCCCTGGAGGTCAGCAAGCTGGTTGGTGCCATCCTCTTCAGTGTGGGAGGGACGGCCATTGCAGCGTGCATTCTGGTCCTGACCCTTTCCAGACACCGACCCAGAGATGAGGAGAGACAGTTTTCGCCAATCCTGAAGGAGGGACCACTTGAATCGAAGCATAAAATGGTTCTAAAGACTGGGTCGCCAGGGGATAGTCAAATCCCCATCGGTTTGTCAAGAGTACAAAGTATCCAACCCAAAACGGGAACCTGAGGGCCCATATCCGAGCCCTTATGGAACAGGTCTTCTCTATAACATCAATTCCAATGTGAAGTCCTAATCAAATGTTCACAATTCCATGGATTGGCTTTAAAACAGGGTCCTTTGTTAACATGAAGGGTTTTCTGGCTGAATTGAATATTTATCCCTCACCTGTTTGCAAGCCCCAAACGTTCACTAATCACTAAACATAGAAACATAGAAACTAGAAGCAGGAGGAGGCCATTCGGCCCTTCGAACATGCTCCGCCATTCATTATAATCATGGCTGATCATCAAATTCAATATCCTGATCCCCCCCCCTTCCCCCCATATCCCTCGATCGCTTTAGCCCCAAGAGCTATATCTAATTTCTTCTTGACTATATCCAATCCAGATATGTTCCAATTTAACATCTAACGAGGCTACCCTGACGCATTTTACAGCCTCTTGTGCATTCCTGATTTAATTATTGGCAGTAAGAAGTTTAACAACACCAGGTTAAAGTCCAACAGGTTTATTCGGTAGCAAAAGCCACACAAGCTTTCGGAGCCTTAAGCCCCTTCTTCAGGTGTTGGACTTTAACCTGGTGTTGTTCAACTTCTTACTGTGTTTACCCCAGTCCAACGCCGGCATCTCCACATCTTAATTATTGGCAGCCATGGCTTCACCCAGCTGTGCCCTAAACTCTGGACGTCTCTCCCGAAACCCCTCTTCCGCTTCTCCTTTAAGGCACTCCGTAAGATCTACACCTTTGGCCAACGTTCTTGATCATCTACCCAGTCTACCGCCTTATCTGGCTTGTTGTTAAATTTTGCTTCATTCATGCTCTGTAAAGAACCTTGAGGTGCTTTGCCATGTCAAAGGCACTAAATAAGTAGAACTTCATATTGTTGCAGTGACTTTTCTCTAGCTCCCCGACGAAGACACTCGATAAAGGAGGATGTCTTTGGTTAGAAGACTAGCTTGATGATGTGGTGAGTCGTGACATCGCCAAGTGTCCCATGAGTGCCTACTCTGTTTATGAATCAGTTAAGCATGACAACATCCTTTTTAACAAATCTCCACCCTCTTTAATTACCAGTTAAAATTCTAACCATATGGTAATTGAGGAGACATACATGGGAGCCAAACCCATTGGTAGCTCAGTTGGATTATGAAACAAAAGAAGCCTTATAATCTACTATCCAACTTTTGCTTGGGAACTTTGATTCTTTATTCCATTGCAAGTTTCTTTTCCCCCAGTTGTGAAGGGCACATCAAGCCACGGTAATGGTGGCAGGCGATGATAATGCGATGCTACTCTGTAACCATGCAGACGATGCCTCCAGAAGCCCTCTCAGTGCCTGGAGTGAATTGTCCAAAAAGGTGGTGGAACCAGGTTCACTGGTCATTTTCTAAAGGTGTTTCCACCCTCGGGATGGGGGAGGGGTGGGGGATCTAAAGCTAAGGGGGCATGAGTATCATAGAATCACGAATAAATCCAATTCTGGAGGAACTTCTTTCCCCAGAGGATGGTTAGCGTGTGAAAGGCTGAGGGTGAATGCCTCCAGTCTAAAGGGAATTCAGATAAGCAGAAGAGACAGAAAGGAGCATTAAGATAGGATTAGATGCAGAGATTTGGGAAGAGGCTTGCACGGAGTATAAACACCAGCTAAGATCAGGTAGGCCAAAGGGGTGCACATTCTATCCAATTCTGTGGATGGAATAGAGTCATAGAGGTTTACAGCATGGAAACAGGCCCTTCGGCCCAACTTGTCCATGCTGCCGTTATATTTTTTTTAAACCCCTAAGCTAATCCCAATTGCCCGCATTTGGCCCATATCCCTCTATACCCATCGCACCCATGTAACTATCCAAATGCTTTTTAAAAGATAAAATTGTACCCACCTCTACTGGCAGCTTGTTCCAGACACTCACCACCCTCTGTGTGAAAAAATTGCCCCTCTGGACACTTTTGTATCTCTCCCCTCTCACTGTAAACCTATGCCCTCTAGTTTTAGACTCCCCTACCTTTGGGAAAAGATATTGACTATCTACCTTGTCTATGCCCCTCATTATTTTATAGACCTCTATAAGGTCACCCCTCAGCCTCCTACGCTCCAGAGAAAAAAGTCCCAGTCTATTCAGCCTCTCCTTATAACTCAATCCATCAAGTCCCGGTAGCATCCTAGTAAATCTTTTCTGCACTCTTTCTAGCTTAATAATATCCTTTCTATAATGGGGTGACCAGAATTGCACACAGTATTCCAAGTGTGGCCTTACCAATGTCTTGTACAACTTCAACAAGACGTCCCAACTCCTTATTCAACGTTCTGACCGATGAAACCAAGCATGCCGAATGCCTTCTTCACCATTCTGTCCACCCGTGACTCCACTTTAAAGGAGCTATGCACATGTACCCTTAGATGTACCCAGGTTCGATTCCCAGCTTGGGTCATTGTCTGTGCGGAGTCTGCAAGTTCTCCCCGTGTCTGCATGGGTTTCCTCCGGCTGCTCCAGTTTCCTCCCACAGTCCAAATGTTTTGGCCGTTTCCACCAGCGGGATCTTCTGTTCCCACCAATGGCGTGCACCCCCCCCATTTCCCCCGTCCTCCCCCCACCAGGCTGTGGGGTTCCCTGGCAAGGGGATGGTGTGAACAATGGGCAACCTCATTTACAGTAGTGGGACTGGAAGATCCCTCTGCTGGCCAATGGCAGGCCACCTCTGCTGCAAAATACTCCACGGGGTTGGGGGGGAGGGGGGGGTAGGGGGGTGCAGGGGGGAGGGAGGGTTAGTGGGGGAGCAAATCCCATCATATGTCAAATAAAATTGCATCCCTGCTTGAAAAGGAGAAATTGGCAGGACGATGGGGGAAAGAGCTTGTGGGGGTGGCGGGAAGAGGGGGGATCTAAATGGATGACTCACAGCTCCAGGGGCCCCAGGTTCGATTCCCGACTTGGGTCACTGTCTGTGTGGAGTTTGCACGTTCTCCCCGTGTCTCTGTGGGTTTCCTCCGGGTGCTCTGGTTTCCTCCCACAGTCCGAAAGACGTGCTGGTTGGGTGCATTGGCCATGCTAAATTCTCCCTCAGTGTACCCGAACAGGTGCCGGAGTGTGGCAACTAGGGGATTTTCACAGAAACTTCATTGCAGTGTTAATGTAACTAAGATGAGCGGGTTGGTTCGATTGGCCATGCTAAATTCTCCCTTAGTGTCCTGGGATGCGTAGGTTAGAGGGATTGGCGGGGCAAATGTGTGGGGTTACGGGGATAGGGCCTGGGGTGGGATTGTTGTCGGTGCAGGCTCGATGGGCTGAATGGCCTCCTTCTGCACTGTAGGATTCTATGATTCTACTTGTGACATGAATAAATAGACTTTAAGACACTTCATCATTCGATGAATGATTCTGCGATCAACCCAAACAACCTTGAATTCCTGACATTTTTATAACTAATGAAGGAAAACATTCGAAGGTTCGATTTTTTTTTAAGTGCAGTTTAGTGTTCCCGTGCTTTCCTTTCTCCCAGCAGTGATCTGGATCGTTAATTCCTGGAAACTCCAGGACATTGTGGGAGAGTTGGGAGTCCGTTCAGTCCCATTGTGCGTCATGTATCCCATTCCCCAGACCCTGGACACTTCATGGTTGTCTTGAATCCAACAAATGTTCCAGGCGTTAGAAGCTACCATGGATTCTGACCACTACAGTGCGTCCAATCACAGCAGCTCTCTTGAAGTTTCACCCCCGCCTTGACCTGTTCCAATAAGGGCGGCAGATTCTCAGGTCCACCTGAAACCACATTTCCCAATGGGCGATATATTAAAGCAACCCAATCACGGGCAGATGCTACCTTCATTCTGAAACTATTCTTGGCCATAACTTCATGAAAATAAATATAAAATGAAAATAAATGTATTGCTGCCGACACAGATGTTCTGTGTGTTTACTGAGATGTCTCTCTTCATTCGCCATTCAAAGGTCTCTTGCCTTTTTACCACTTATTCTTTATTTCATTTCCTCCAATGCTGCTCCTGCCAGGGCGAGTGGGGAAAGGGGAGGTTGTAATAAAAGATGCACCTGTACTTGAGTAAATCCCTCCTTGATCACACCCTGAGACCTCTCTGCTGTCACTGAGTCATAGAGGCATAGAACAATACAGCACGGAAACAGGCCCTTCGGCCCAACTGGTCCATGCTGACCATGGTGCCCTCCCAGCTCGTCCCAATTGCCCGTGTTTGGCCCATATCCCTCTAATCGTTTCCCATCCATGTACTTATCCAAATGCCTTTTTAAATGTTGCTATTGTACCTGCCTTAACCACTTCCTCTGGCAGCTCATTCCATTTACGGGCCACCCTCCTCGTGACGAAGTTGTCCCCTCGGGTCCCTTTTAAATCTTTCCCCTCTCACCTTAAACCTATGCCCTCTAGTTTTCAATCCCCTCACCCTGGGTGGGAAAAAGACTGCGGGAATCTTAGCGGGCAGGGAGCGGACCGCGCAAAGATCCGTTGGCCTCGGGTGGGATTTTACGGGATTCGGGATGAGCGAGTCTGGAAAATTCCGCCCTATGTGTGTTCATCCTATCAATGGCCCTCATGATTTTATGCACCTCAATAAGGTCATCCTTCATTCTCCTACATTCCAAGGAATGGGGACCTAGCCTGGCCAACCGCTCCCTCTATCTCAGGCCCACTAGTCGTGGCAACATCCTTGTGAATCCTCTTTGCACTCTCTCCAGTTTACCAATGCCTTTCCTATAACAGGGTGACCAAAACTGTCCACGATACTGTGTGAGTGAGTAGGATTGATTTCACGCACGTAATATGTATTACACAACTATCCTCCACTTACTGCATTTTACTCGGGAAATAATCCTGGGGATTGCCTCTGCTGCCACCCCCACCAACCCCCCCCCCCACCCCCAACCCCCCCAACTCCCCCGCAAGCTGCTTTTCCAGGGCAATTTAGATTCCGCTTGGGGAACAACCTGGTGGGTCGTGTCAGGCAATGAGCTTGCAGGATGGGATAATACAGCAAATGGAGTCCACCTCCAGGTAACTTGGAGGGAATATTGGTCTGGGTTCATATACATGTCAATGGGATGTGTGACAAACATAGAAACATAGAAAAACTACAGCACAAAACAGGCCCTTCGGCCCCACAAGTTGTGCCGAACATATCTCTACATTTTAGGCCTACCTATAACCCTCCATCCTATTAAGTCCCATATACTCATCCAGGAGTCTCTTAAAAGACCCTGTTGAGTTTGCCTCCACCACCACTGACGGCAGCCGATTCCACCCGCCCACCACCCTCTGTGTGAAAAACCTCCCCCTAACATTTCCCCTGTACCTACCCCCCAGCACCTTAAACCTGTGTCCTCTCGTAGCAGCCATTTCCACCCTGGGAAAAAGCCTCTGAGAGTCCACCCGATCTATGCCTCTCAACATCTTATACACCTCTATTAGGTCTCCTCTCATCCTACGTCTCTCCAAGGAGAAAAGACCGAGCTCCCTCACCCTTAGACAATGTCTAAGGACTTTCTCCAGGGCCCCTGGGGGGGGGCGAAGGACAGCTTACATGCTACTCAGTTGTTGATGAATCTTACAAACATATTCTCAGCCCCCTTGATACAGTCTGATGTGCTGAAAGTGTAGCTATAATAATGCAACAGGATATGTTAACAGGCATTGAGTGTCCATCTGCAATGGAAACTATTCATAATCTGAGGAGTCAAGACTTGTCTTGACAATACAGTGAAAAAGGGTTAACCAAATTTGAATCACGGAGAGGAATTTTCCAATTCCACCGCCCCCCTCCCAATCGCCCCGCCCAGGGGGTGCGGAGGTCGGAACAATGTGACAGAAGCTGGAAAATTGGTATCCCGCCAGTCTACAATGATGCACATCTGCCCGTAGCTGGTTGCCATTCCTTCCAGAAGCTGGCATGAAATGTTTTGCATCCCATTAACGTGTCAAAATCCCTACGGTGCAGAAGGAGGCCATTCAGCCCATCGAGCCTGCACCGACCACAATCCCACCCAGGCCCTATCCCCTTAACCCCATGTACTTACCCTGCTAAACCCTCTGACATAAAGGGGAAATTTAGCATGGCCAATGCACCTAACCTGCACACCTTCGGAGTGTGAGAGGAAACCAGAGCATCCAGAGGAAACCAACGTAGACACGGGGAGAACGTGCAAACTCCACACAGATAGTGCCACGAGCCGGGAATTGAACAGGGCGGCACAGTGGCCCAGTGGTCAGCACTGCTGCCTCACAGCGCCAGGGACCCGGGTTCGATTCCCGGCTCGGGTCACTGTCTATGTAGAGTCTGCACGTTCTCCCCGTGTCTGCATGGGTTTCCTCCGGGTGCTCCGGTTTCCTCCCACAGTCCAAAAATGTGCGGGTTAGGTTGATTTGCCATGCTAAATTGCTCCATAGTGTTAGGGGGGGTTAGCAAGGTGAATATATGGGGATAGGGCCTGGATGGGATTGTTGTCGGTGCAGGCTCGATGGGCCAAATGGCCTCCTTCTGCACTGTACGGATTCTATTCTATGATTCTATGAACCCGGGTGCCTGGTGCTCTGAGGCAGTAGCGCTAACCACTGTGCCGCTGTGCCGCTCTGTGCCGCTCTGTGCCGCTCTGTGCCGCTCTGTGCCGCTCTGTGCCACTGGACAAACGTGACATCTACACGTCAGATTTATCTGCAAGAAGGCTTGGGCAGCTGGCAGAGTTCGGAAGGGAAGATGGAGGCATCCAGCGACCAAGCCCCGGGACAGCACGGGCAGCGGTGAGGTGGGTGCAGCACCTACAACATGGACCTTTTAACTCCTGGACCGTCAAGGAGAGGAATCTTCACCTTCAAGAGTGGGCAAGATGACACCCAGGTGCCTTTGCAATATGGCATCCAGAAATGATGGCAGAATGCATGCCATCCAGCTCACCCCCCTCATAAAATACCAGGAAACACTAGTCTGCATAATTAAATAGGCTGGCATTGCCAATTTGTGGCACAAAATCCCACTGGCCTCCGCAACGGGAAATATATTCCCCAACTCACCCCCCCCACACACACCGCCACGGGACTTGGTGCCGGACTGGGAAGCTCCACCCATTGTGCACCCCTTCCAGATGAAGAAGGCATAATGTCATTCTTAATTTATTCCTCAGAGGCTCCCTGCAACGTAGGCTGTAATAATCCTGTTTTGCCAATCGGTGGTAGTGTCGTACAATTATTGCCGGACTGATGTGTCTGATCCATGTTGTCACTGTCTCCAGTTGCTTCATCAGTTCCAACGTGTGAACTTTCACAGCGCTTGGGAGTGCAGGAGGATAGTGTTCCTGCAGAGTAAGTGTACAAGGCTGAGGAGTGAAAGTGAAGATGATCTGGGGTCAGGTGAGGAATCAGTGCAAAGGGCTGGGTTTTCGAATGCAGCCATCTGCAGATGACACAAGATGTGCAATGCCAGGGTAACACACAGGCTCGCTATCACACACTGGGCAGTGCCAGGGTAACACACAGGCTATCACACACTGGGCAGTGCCAGGGTAACACACAGGCTGGCTATCACACACTGGGCAATGCCAGGGTAACACACAGGCTATCACACACTGGGCAATGCCAGGGTAACACACAGGCTCGCTATCACACACTGGGCAGTACCAGGGTAACACACAGGCTGGCTATCACACACTGGGCAGTACCAGGGTAACACACAGGCTCGCTATCACACACTGGGCAGTACCAGGGTAACACACAGGCTCGCTATCACACACTGGGCAGTGCCAGGGTAACACACAGGCTCGCTATCACACACTGGGCAGTACCAGGGTAACACACAGGCTGGCTATCACACACTGGGCAATGCCAGGGTAACACACAGGCTATCACACACTGGGCAATGCCAGGGTAACACACAGGCTCGCTATCACACACTGGGCAGTACCAGGGTAACACACAGGCTGGCTATCACACACTGGGCAGTACCAGGGTAACACACAGGCTCTCTATCACACACTGGGCAATGCCAGGGTAACACACAGGCTCGCTATCACACACTGGGCAGTACCAGGGTAACACACAGGCTGGCTATCACACACTGGGCAGTACCAGGGTAACACACAGGCTCGCTATCACACACTGGGCAGTGCCAGGGTAACACACAGGCTCGTTATCACACACTGGGCAGTGCCAGGGTAACACACAGGCTCGCTATCACACACTGGGCAGTATCAGGGTAACACACAGGCTGGCTATCACACACTGGGCAGTATCAGGGTAACACACAGGCTGGCTATCACACACTGGGCAATGCCAGGGTAACACACAGGCTGGCTATCACACACTGGGCAGTACCAGGGTAACACACAGGCTGGCTATCACACACTGGGCAGTACCAGGGTAACACACAGGCTGGCTATCACACACTGGGCAGTGCCAGGGTAACACACAGGCTCGCTATCACACACTGGGCAATGCCAGGGTAACACACAGGCTGGCTATCACACACTGGGCAGTACCAGGGTAACACACAGGCTGGCTATCACACACTGGGCAGTGCCAGGGTAACACACAGGCTATCACACACTGGGCAGTACCAGGGTAACACACAGGCTATCACACACTGGGCAGTACCAGGGTAACACACAGGCTCGCTATCACACACTGGGCAGTGCCAGGGTAACACACAGGCTATCACACACTGGGCAGTGCCAGGGTAACACACAGGCTCGCTATCACACACTGGGCAATGCCAGGGTAACACACAGGCTATCACACACTGGGCAGTACCAGGGTAACACACAGGCTATCACACACTGGGCAGTACCAGGGTAACACACAGGCTATCACACACTGGGCAATGCCAGGGTAACACACAGGCTGGCTATCACACACTGGGCAGTACCAGGGTAACACACAGGCTCGCTATCACACACTGGGCAGTACCAGGGTAACACACAGGCTATCACACACTGGGCAGTACCAGGGTAACACACAGGCTATCACACACTGGGCAGTACCAGGGTAACACACAGGCTCGCTATCACACACTGGGCAGTACCAGGGTAACACACAGGCTCGCTATCACACACTGGGCAGTACCAGGGTAACACACAGGCTATCACACACTGGGCAGTACCAGGGTAACACACAGGCTATCACACACTGGGCAGTACCAGGGTAACACACAGGCTCGCTATCACACACTGGGCAGTACCAGGGTAACACACAGGCTCGCTATCACACACTGGGCAGTACCAGGGTAACACACAGGCTATCACACACTGGGCAGTACCAGGGTAACACACAGGCTCGCTATCACACACTGGGCAGTACCAGGGTAACACACAGGCTCGCTATCACACACTGGGCAGTACCAGGGTAACACACAGGCTGGCTATCACACACTGGGCAGTACCAGGGTAACACACAGGCTGGCTATCACACACTGGGCAGTACCAGGGTAACACACAGGCTCGCTATCACACACTGGGCAGTACCAGGGTAACACACAGGCTCGCTATCACACACTGGGCAGTACCAGGGTAACACACAGGCTATCACACACTGGGCAGTACCAGGGTAACACACAGGCTCGCTATCACACACTGGGCAGTACCAGGGTAACACACAGGCTGGCTATCACACACTGGGCAGTACCAGGGTAACACACAGGCTGGCTATCACACACTGGGCAGTACCAGGGTAACACACAGGCTCGCTATCACACACTGGGCAGTACCAGGGTAACACACAGGCTCGCTATCACACACTGGGCAGTACCAGGGTAACACACAGGCTATCACACACTGGGCAGTACCAGGGTAACACACAGGCTATCACACACTGGGCAGTGCCAGGGTAACACACAGGCTATCACACACTGGGCAGTACCAGGGTAACACACAGGCTCGCTATCACACACTGGGCAGTACCAGGGTAACACACAGGCTATCACACACTGGGCAGTGCCAGGGTAACACACAGGCTATCACACACTGGGCAGTACCAGGGTAACACACAGGCTCGCTATCACACACTGGGCAGTACCAGGGTAACACACAGGCTCGCTATCACACACTGGGCAGTACCAGGGTAACACACAGGCTCGCTATCACACACTGGGCAGTACCAGGGTAACACACAGGCTCGCTATCACACACTGGGCAGTGCCAGGGTAACACACAGGCTATCACACACTGGGCAGTACCAGGGTAACACACAGGCTCGCTATCACACACTGGGCAGTGCCAGGGTAACACACAGGCTCGCTATCACACACTGGGCAGTACCAGGGTAACACACAGGCTCGCTATCACACACTGGGCAGTACCAGGGTAACACACAGGCTATCACACACTGGGCAGTACCAGGGTAACACACAGGCTGGCTATCACACACTGGGCAGTACCAGGGTAACACACAGGCTGGCTATCACACACTGGGCAGTACCAGGGTAACACACAGGCTCGCTATCACACACTGGGCAGTATCAGGGTAACACACAGGCTGGCTATCACACACTGGGCAATGCCAGGGTAACACACAGGCTATCACACACTGGCCAATGCCAGGGTAACACACAGGCTCGCTATCACACACTGGGCAGTACCAGGGTAACACACAGGCTGGCTATCACACACTGGGCAGTACCAGGGTAACACACAGGCTATCACACACTGGGCAGTGCCAGGGTAACACACAGGCTCGCTATCACACACTGGGCAGTACCAGGGTAACACACAGGCTCGCTATCACACACTGGGCAGTGCCAGGGTAACACACAGGCTGGCTATCACACACTGGGCAGTACCAGGGTAACACACAGGCTGGCTATCACACACTGGGCAGTACCAGGGTAACACACAGGCTCGCTATCACACACTGGGCAGTACCAGGGTAACACACAGGCTCGCTATCACACACTGGGCAGTACCAGGGTAACACACAGGCTATCACACACTGGGCAGTACCAGGGTAACACACAGGCTATCACACACTGGGCAGTGCCAGGGTAACACACAGGCTGGCTATCACACACTGGGCAGTACCAGGGTAACACACAGGCTGGCTATCACACACTGGGCAGTGCCAGGGTAACACACAGGCTCGCTATCACACACTGGGCAGTACCAGGGTAACACACAGGCTATCACACACTGGGCAGTGCCAGGGTAACACACAGGCTCTCTATCACATACTGGGCAGTACCAGGGTAACACACAGGCTATCACACACTGGGCAGTACCAGGGTAACACACAGGCTCGCTATCACACACTGGGCAATGCCAGGGTAACACACAGGCTCGCTATCACACACTGGGCAGTACCAGGGTAACACACAGGCTATCACACACTGGGCAGTACCAGGGTAACACACAGGCTCTCTATCACACACTGGGCAGTACCAGGGTAACATACTTGTGGTGATTGTCCCTTTCAGGGCAACACAGCAGAGTAAGGGTCGTCTGGGCGTGGGGGCCCAGTTGGGCCTCATGGTGGGTAATCACCCCAGGGGGGTGGAGCCCTCCTCTCTTGTGGGAGACGTGTAAAGGGCTAAGTGCAGCCGTACAGTTCCTCTTATCAACAAACCTTTTTGTGTTTCTAATGAGGTCTGTGAAACTGCATCATTACACCAGGCTTTCTATCACTTCCTGAATAATGGCTGGGTACCACAGCATCTCTGTAATAGCCTCCATAATACCTGAATACCACAAACTCTATAACAACCTGGGTGTTATGCAACATGGATTCTCAGAATCAAGATCAGAAAATTGTTGCAACACAGAAGGAGGCCGTTCGGTCCCTTGGGTCTGTACTGGCTCCCAGAAGGAGCAATTCACTGCCATTTCCCCCACCCTCTCCCCATAGCCCCACACAGCCCCATCACTCCTTGTGAGGGGGCGACACAGTGGCACAAGGTGTGGCATGGTGGCACTAGGGGCAGCATGATGGCACAGAGTGGCACGGTGGCACAGTGGTTAGCACTGCTGCCTCACAGTGCCAGAGAGTTGGGTTTAGTTCCCGGCTTGGGTCACTGTCTGTGCACCTTCTCCCCATGTCTGCGTGGGTTTCCTCCGGGTGCTCCGGTTTCCTCCCACAGTCCGAAAGACGTGCTGCTTAGGTGCATTGGCCATGCTAAATTCTCCCTCAGTGTACCCAAACAGGCGCTGGAGTGTGGCGACTAGGGGATTTTCACAGTAACTTCATTGCAATGTTAATGTAAGCCTACTTTTGACACTTGCAAATAAAACTTGAAAAAACCTGGGCAGGGCCAGAGTAATACAGGGTTTCTGTCACACAGGACCCAACAAGATCCCTGGGATTCCCATGGTCCAGTGTAACCTGTTGCATTCTTTGCTACTGAGGTGTATCCTGAAGGGCTCAGTGCACAGACAGGTGTCACAGGGACACAGGTGCTTATTGCAGGTCTTACTCACTCCACACTCCAAACTACAACTGCCCTCCCGCGGCGGTTCCCGGGCAGATCACCTCACACCCAGGCTCACCTGACCCGTTCCCTTAACGGGGCTACGCAGCATACATAACGTAACCGAGAGTGTTTCATATGGCTTGGACAAAGGCCGTCGTAACACTGGCAGCAATCGAGGTTTTGAGATCAAACTGACTTTGCCCC
This sequence comes from Mustelus asterias, assembly GCF_964213995.1. Classification (NCBI taxonomy): domain Eukaryota; kingdom Metazoa; phylum Chordata; class Chondrichthyes; order Carcharhiniformes; family Triakidae; genus Mustelus; species Mustelus asterias. The sequence goes on along the minus strand of NC_135820.1, from coordinate 74,762,929 downwards.
AAGGCAACCAGGGTCGTTGCAGCTATTGTGAGATTCTTTTCAGTATCGATAACTAACTCGGTAAGAAGTCTCTCAACACCAGGTTAAAGTCGAACAGGTCTATTTGGAATCATGAGCTTTTGGAGCGCTGCTCCTTCCTCAGGCGAGTGGAGAGTTGGGTTCACAAACACAAAGACACAATTGCAAGATAATGGTTGGAATGCAAGTGTCGATATGCGCGATCTTCTTGGAGATCTTCTCCACTTTGAGCCAGCGGTTTGTGGTGTCAGTGGTAGCCATGATGTGGACAACTATTATCTTGCAATTGTGTCTCTGTCTATATATGCTGTGATGTGGAGATGTCGGCGTTGGACTGGGGTAAACACAGTAAGAACTCTCACAACACCAGGTTAAAGTCCAACAGGTTCATTTGGCAGCACAAACTTTCGGAGTCTCGCTCCTTCTTCAGGTGAGTGAAGAGCTGTGTTCACAAACAGGGCACACACAGACACAAACTCAATTTACAAGATAATGGTTGGAATGCGAGTCTTTACAGGTAATCAAGTCTTAAAGGTACAGACAATGTGAGTGCAGAGAGGGTTAATCACAGGTAAAAGAGATGTGTATTGTCTCCAGCCAGGACAGTTAGTGAGATTTTGCAAGCCCAGGCAGGTTGTGGGGGTTACAGGTAGTGTGACATGAACCCAAGATCCCAGTTGAGGCCGTCCTCATATGTGCGGAACCTGGCTCTCAGTTTCTGCTCAGTGATTCTGCGCTGTCGTGTGTTGTGAAGGCTGCCTTGGAGAACGCTTACCCAAAGATCAGAGGCTGAGTGCCCGTGACCGCTGAAGTGTTTCCTGGCAGGAAGGGGACACTCCTGCCTGTTGATTGTCTGGTCAGGCGGCCTTCACGACACACGACAACGCAGAATCACTGAACAGAAACTGATAGCCAAGTTCCGCACACATGAGGACGGTCTCAACCGGGATCTTGGGTTCATGTCACACTATCTGTAACCCCCACAGCTTGCCTGGGCTTGCAAAATCTCACTAACTGTCCTGGCTGGAGACAATACACATCTCTTTAACCTGGGCTTAACCCTCTCTCCACTCACATTGTCTGTACCTTTAAGACTTCATTACCTGTAAAGACTCGCATTCCAACCATTATCTTGTAAATTGAGTTTGTGTCTGTATGTGCCCTGTTTGTGAACAGAACTCCCACTCACCTGATGAAGGGGCAGCGCTCCGAAAGCTTGTGCTGCCAAATAAACCTGTTGGACTTTAACCTGGCGTTGTGAGACTTCTTACTATATGTGCCGTGTTTATGAATCCAACTCTGCACTTGCCTGATGAAGGAGCCTGAGACTCCGAAAGCTTGTGCTGCCAAATAAACCTGTTGGACTTTAACCTGGTGTTGTGAGACTTGTTACCGTGCCCAGTCCAACGCCGGCATCTCCACATTATAACTAACTCAGCATTGACAGGCGATCAGGCCGGGACTGGGTTTGCCTGGCCGGTTCAGTCTGATAGATTGGAGTGCACTTCCTCAAAGGGCCATTCAGAGGAGCTAGTGAGAAGCTTCTCAATGAAGACTTTGCTCACAACATTGTGCAAGACAGGATTCTTACTAATGCCTGAGTATGAATTCCCGATAAATAGATGAATAGAAGATTCTGACTGAAAGATTATTCACTGCTTCCTGGAATTGAGGACCAGCAATCCATGATTTTTTTTCTCCTTATTTTATTCATGGGATATGGGCGTCGCTGGCTGGCCAGCATTTGTTGCCCATCCCTATTGTCCTTGTCCTTGAGCGAATGCCTCACTCCAGCATGGCTGCACGGTGGCACAGTGGTTAGCACTGCTGCCTCACAGCGCCAGGGACCCGGGTTCGATTCCGGCCTCGGGTCACTGTCTGTGTGGAGTCTGCACGTTCTCCCCGTGTCTGCGTGGGTTTCCTCCGAGTGCTCCGGTTTCCTCCCACAGTCCAAAGATGTGCGGGTTAGGTTGATTGGCCGCGCTAAATTGTCCCTTAGTGTCAAGGGGTTGTTAGCAGGGTAAATAAGTGGGGTTACGGGGATAGGGCCTGGGTGGGATTGTGATCGGTGCAGACTCAATGGGCCGAATGGCCTCCTTCTGCACCCTAGGGATTCTATGATTTTATTTCAGAGGGCAGTTAAGAGTCAACCACATTTCAGTGGGGCTAGAGTCACACGTAGGCCAGGCCAGGTAAGGACGGCAGACTTCTTTCCCGAAAGGACATTAGTGAATTTAATTCAAGAAGAATTATTTCCTCGTAGGCTATATGAGTGAACTATTCCAGTGCTCCTTCAGCTTTCCAAACTCTACATAAACTTCAGCCCAAACCCAGATCAAATCCTTCTCAACCATAGACTTTGCCAACACATACACTGACTGCAGTCACTCAATGCCTAGAATTTAAAGCTTCTCTTCAATCTTTGGCTTCTGATGCTTGTGTGAAATGCCTCAGGACATTGGACCAGGTTAGTATTGCTACATCAAGTCATATTTGGTGTAACACAGAGACATGCATTTGTAATTTTAAATTGAACTAGTTTTCCACACTGATATCCCTGTTACTTGCTGAGCGCCTTCGGATGTTCAGTGTTGTATGACCTACGAATCTCAAACTTAACTCTCTAACCCAGTACGGTAGGCATAACTCTCTCTCTGTCCATAGACGCCTTCAGCACCGCCCCAAAGGACAAGAACAGTAAACATGGGGAAACAGGAATACTGCTCCGAATTATTTTTTGATTTGAGTTGATTTGATGTATTATTGTCAAATGTATTGGTAAACAGTGAAAAGTATTGTTTCTTGCGCGCTATACAGACAAAGCATACCGTTCATAGAGAAGGAAAGGAGAGAGTGCAGAATGTAGTGTTACAGTCATAGCTAGGATGTAGAGAAAGATCAACTTAATATAAAAAGCAAAATACTGTGGATGCTTGGAATCTGAAACCAAAACAGAAAATGCTGGAAAATCTCAGCAGGTCTGACAGCATCTGTGGGGAGAGAATAGAGCCAACACTTAAAGTCCGGAAGACCCTTCGACAGAGCACATGGCTGCAAGAATGTACAGGGAGACCCCATCACCCCCCCCCTCATCCGTTGCATCTTCTCCCCCCACAACACTGGTCTCTGGCATCAGAGCATCAGGGCCCTCTTGATGTGTTCCCCTGTCTGACCCCCGACATGTCCTCTCATCTTGACCTCTGACATGATCCACCTCTGCATGCCACCCCCCCCCCCCCCCCCCCCAACCCTCCAACCCATCATAGCCTCTATTCAGGCCCCACCCCCTTGGCACTGCTGTGAAGCCTGTTGGGCACTGTCAGGTGGGCACAGCTCAGCCATATCCCCGAACACCCAGGGCTTCAATGGGCCTCTGAGTCCCCCCCCCCCCCCCCCCCCCCCCCCCCCCATCGTGCTCGGTCTCCACCGATAGAGTCCAAGAGTGATTCCCGCCATTTTTGCACGGTGTCTGAAGGCAGCAAGATTGGGAGTCGAAGGGGGTATGCATATTTAAATTTTATTTTAAATCCACTAACTGGAAGGGTGCGATCTGGTGGGGTCCTTTCCAAAGAGACCGGGAAAATCACAAACTGTTTGGCACCAGGTTGATTTTTAGGCTATTCTCCACGATGGGTGCAGTCTGCGGCAGGCGGGGCAAGGTCAGAAAATCACCCCCATGATCTACATTGGTTTATAATGACCCCCAAACCTTTCGGAGAGTCAGTGCAGACTCGATGGGCCGAGCGGCCTCCTTCTGCACAGTAGTGATTCTACGGTTCTGACCCGGAGGATTTGCTCCTTGTGTTTCCTTCCCTCTGAAACCTCTCGGTGTCCTCTCGGGCAGTTCTGTCAGCCTCTGTTGCCCAATCACAAGGGAGCTCGTGACCTTTCACATGGCAGAGAGCTGGCTCCGTTTCCTCTCGTCCTGCAGTGAAACTTTCACATGAACCAAGTCTCTGTTCCCAGAAGAAGCAGGATGATAATCTGGGAGATTTCTGCTGCATCCTGTCCCTTACCGAGAAAAAGCAGTTTTCCTTTTCGTGGGAGATGGCAGGAACGACGCAGAATGAGAGTGAGAAATAGAAACGCTGGAACAGCAGGAATTTTGGATGAAGAGGGAAGCGAATCTCGATCTTGCCCTCACCTGTCCATGCAACCTCAGCATTGAAGATCTTTTAACATCAAATCACCAACAGCTTGAATTAATTTGGGGTTTTTACTCCAACACTTAGAAACACTCAACAAAAGAATTATCAATGAACACTTTGACAGGAGTCAAATCATGAAACGTGACCAAATCGTAATCAAAAAGTAGGTTTTTAAGTTTATTTACTCATTAGTGTCACAAGTAGGCTTACGTTAACACTGCAATGAAGTTACTGTGAAAATCCCCTAGTTGCCACACTCCGGCCCCTGTTCGGGTACACTGAGGGAGAATTCAGCATGGGCCAATGCACCCTAACCAGCACGTCTTTCAGATTGTGGGAAGAAACCAGAGCACCCAGAGGAAACCCACGCAGATACGGGGAGAACGTGCAGACTCCACACAGACAGCGACCCAAACTGGGAATCGAACCCGGGTCCCCGGCACTGTGAAGCAACAGTGCTAACCACTGTGCCACTGTACCACCCACAGTGAAAGAGGATCTTCCGTAGGATCATAGAATCCCTCCCGTGCGGAATGTGGCCATTCAGCCCATCAAGACTGCACCGACTCTTCGAAGGAGCATCCCATCCAAGCCCACCCACCTGTCCCATAACCCCATGCATTTAGCATGGCCAATTCACCTAACCCACAGATCTTGGAACACTAAGGGGCAGTTTACCATGGCCAATACCCCAACCTGCACATCCTTGGACACTAAGGGACAATTTAGCATGGCCAATTCACCCTAGCCTGCACCTCTTTGGAGGAGGGGGAGATAGAGACACAGAGAAGTTATGGTGGGAACTTCAGAGCACATACAGTGTAGGCAGTAGGCCCACCATTGGTGGAGCAAATAGAGTCATAGAGTCAAAGAGGTTTACAGCATGGAAACAGGCCCTTCGGCCCAACTTGTCCATGCCACCCTTTTTTTTAAAACCCTAAGCTAATCCCAATTGCCCGCATTTGGCCCATATACCTTTATACACATCTTATCCATGTAACTATCTAAATGCTTTTTAAAAGGCAAAATTGTACCTCTATTACTACCTCTGGCAGCTCGTTCCAGACACTCACCATCCTCTGTGTGAAGAAATTGCCCCTCTGGACACTTCTGTATCTCTCCCCTCTCACCTTAAACTATGCCCTCTAGTTTTAGACTCCTCTACCTTTGGGAAAAGATATTGACTATCTAGCTGATCTGTGCCCCTCATTATTTTATAGACCTCTATAAGGTCACCCCTCAGCCTCCTACGCTCCAGAGAAAAAAGCCCCAGTCTATCCAGCCTCTCCTTATAACTCAAACCATCAAGCCCCGGGTAGCATCCTAGTAAATCTTTTCTGCACTCTGTCTAGTTTAATAATATCTAATAAATACTGCAAACAGTTTAATTAATACTGCACACAGTACTCCAAGTGTGGCCTTACCAATGTCTTGTACAACTTCAGTAAGAGGTCCCAACTCCTGTATTCAATGTTCTGACCGAATGCCTTCTTCACCACTCTGTCCACCTGTGATTCCACTTTCAAGGAGCTATGAACATGTACCCCTAGATCCCTTTGTTCTGTAACTCTCCCCAACGCCCTACCATTAACTGAGTAAGTCCTGCCCTGGTTTAATCTACCAAAATGCTTCACCTCACATTTGTCTAAATTAAGCTCCATCTGCCATTCGTCAGCCCACTGGCCCAATTGACCAAGATCCTGTTGCAATTGGAGATAACTTTCTTCACTGTCCACTATGCCACTAATGTGGTTTCACTGTGCATCACCCCATTTCTAGAAGGACAATCTACCACTGTGCATTTTCAAATCATGAAACTAGCTATCTAGATATTTTAACATCAGATGTTCCTTGAAGGCTAGGATTGGAGGATCACAGAGATGTGAAGGATTAAAGAAAGAGGCTATTTGGTCCAGTATTCCTGTGCCAAGGCTTTGAATGAGCAATTCATTAAGTTCTACCCACTGACCATTCCATGTAATTTTTACCTTTCAAGCATTTATCCGATTTCCTTCAATAATTAATCATCCAATCTGCTTCCGCCATCCGCTGTGCGGTGAAATATACAAAGGATTAGCGGCACGGTAGCACAGTGGTTAGCACTGCTGCTTCACAGCTCCGGGGACCTGGGTTCGATTCCCGGCTTGGGTCACTGTCTGTGTGGAGTTTGCACATTCTCCTCGTGTCTGCGTGGGTTTCCTCCGGGTGCTCCGGTTTCCTCCCACAGTCTAAAGATGTGCGGGTTAGGTTGATTGGCCATGCTAAAATTGCCCCTTGGTGTCCTGAGATGTGTAGGTTAGAGGGATTAGCGGGTAAAAATATGTAGGGATATGGGGGAGGGGCCTGGGTGGGATTGTGGTCGGTGCAGACTCGATGGGCCAGGTGGCCTCTTTCTGCACTGTAGGGTTTCTGTGTTTCTGTGTTTCCATCTCTGTGAGCACTAGTTGTGGGGAATGTTGCTAATTGCGATATGATTCGTGTTTTTCTGAAGATTTTCTCTAATCCACAATTCTAGTTGAATTAGAGAGCAGTAGATGAGGAGTTCTCGTGGCGCAGTGGGTAGTGTCCTACCCTCCGAGCTAGACGTTCAGGGTTTGAGTCTCACCCCAGAACCTGATGGCCCGAGGAAGATATTGTAATGAGGCCAAACAGGTGGAGTATCGATCTGCAAATGCCTCCAACGCACACCAATGACAAGCGGTGGGAGTGTGGGAGGTACCTGGTCAGCTATGTGAAGGACATTTCCATTTATTTATTTATTAATGTCACAAGTAAGGCTTACATTAACACTGCAATGAAGTTACTATGAAAATCCTCTAGTCGCCACACTCCGGTGCCTGTTTGGGTACACTGAGGGAGAATTTAGCATGGCCAATGCACCGACCACAATCCCACTCAGGCCCTATCCCCATAACCCCCACACATTTACCCTGCTAATCCCCCTGACACCAGGGTTAATTTTGCACGGCCAATCCACCTAACCCGCACATCTTTGGAGTGTGGGAGGGAACTGGAGCACCCGGAGGAAACCCACGCAGACACGGGGAGAACGTGCAGGTTCCGCACAGACAGTGACCCAAGCCGGGAATCGAACCCAGGTCCCTGGCGCTGTGAGGCAGCCGTGCTAACCACTGTGCCACCGTGCCACCCAAAAGGTAAATAAAGTTGGAGCCTGGACCATCACTGTCCATGGCTCCAGACTGTCAAAGTGAATGTTATCACAGCAATCCGGACTCCCTGTATGTTTGTAAGAGGTTGCCCTGCCCTCTGGGGTCTGCTCTGTGGGGGCGTTCTGCCATGGAACTGCATGCGGGCCTCGGTGCTGCCCATGGCTTTCAGTGTCTGGAGGTAGATATAGTGGACAAGGTGTGTCAGCTAAGTGGTGTTCTCACCTCTGAGTTTGAAGAGTGTGAAACCTGAGCACATTGTCAATTCTGACCCTCCAATGCAGTGCTGCGCTGTTAAAGACACTCCCTGTTAGGACAGCCACAAAGACCACGGGGGATCTCCCCGTAGCCACCCTGGAGTAGGAGCTGCCTTATTGAGGGAGCGGGAAGATCACCCAATGGGAAGTGGCCAGCGGGGGGTTTTTAAGGCTGTAACTTTACCCGCACTGTGTTGTAGGTCCCGAGCTGAGGACTGCCTGAAAATAAACCACAGTCACGGCTCTTTCCTCTGCTTCACAATAAAGGGTGTGTGTGTGTGTCGGGAAACTGTGTTTGAATTACTCACCGACTTTTGAATGAAAAGGCAGGAGTTGCTGGAACAGTAATCCAGAGGCCCAGGCTGAATGCTCCGGGGCCATGGTTCAAATCCCACAATGGCAGCTGGTGAAATTTAAATTCAATTAATAAAATCTGGGATTGAAAGTTAGCCTTAGAAATGGTGACCATGGCAACTATCATCGACTGTTGTAAAAACCCATCTCATTCACTAATGTCCTTAAGGGAAGGAAATCTGCTGTCCTTACCCGGTCTGGTCTACATGTGACTCCAGAGCCACGGCCATGTGGTTGACTCTTAACTGCCCTTCTGAAATATTTGGGCAAACCTGGGGCACAGATCAGCTAGATAGTCAATATCTTCTCCCAAAGGTAGGGGAGTCTATAACTAGAGGGCATAGGTTTAAGGTGAGAGGGGAGAGATACAAAAGTGTCCAGAGGGGCAATTTTTTCACACAGAGGGTGGTGAGTGTCTGGAACGAGCTGCCAGAGGCAGTAGTAGAGGCGGGTACAATTTTGTCTTTTAAAAAGCATTTAGACAGTTACATGGATAAGATGGGTATAGAGGGATATGGGCCAAGTGTGGACACGATGGGTATAGAGGGATATGGGCCAAGTGTGGACACGATGGGTATAGAGGGATATGGGCCAAGTGTGGACACGATGGGTATAGAGGGATATGGGCCAAGTGTGGACACGATGGGTATAGAGGGATATGGGCCAAGTGTGGACACGATGGGTATAGAGGGATATGGGCCAAGTGTGGACACGATGGGTATAGAGGGATATGGGCCAAGTGTGGACACGATGGGTATAGAGGGATATGGGCCAAATGTGGACACGATGGGTATAGAGGGATATGGGCCAAGTGTGGACACGATGGGTATAGAGGGATATGGGCCAAATGTGGACACGATGGGTATAGAGGGATATGGGCCAAGTGTGGACACGATGGGTATAGAGGGATATGGGCCAAGTGTGGACACGATGGGTATAGAGGGATATGGGCCAAGTGTGGACACGATGGGTATAGAGGGATATGGGCCAAATGTGGACACGATGGGTATAGAGGGATATGGGCCAATTGTGGACACGATGGGTATAGAGGGATATGGGCCAAGTGTGGACACGATGGGTATAGAGGGATATGGGCCAAGTGTGGACACGATGGGTATAGAGGGATATGGGCCAAATGTGGACACGATGGGTATAGAGGGATATGGGCCAAGTGTGGACACGATGGGTATAGAGGGATATGGGCCAAGTGTGGACACGATGGGTATAGAGGGATATGGGCCAAGTGTGGACACGATGGGTATAGAGGGATATGGGCCAAATGCGGGCAATTGGGATTAGCTGAGGGGTTTTAAAAAAAAGGGCGGCATGGACAAGTTGGGCCGAAGGGCCTGTTTCCACGCTGTAAACCTCTATTTATTGGTAGGGGGATTGAATTTAGGAGTCGTAGCGTTATGTTGCAACTGTACACAACTCTGGTGCGGCCGCACTTGGAGTACTGTGTGCAGTTCTGGTCCCCACATTACAGGAAGGATGTGGAGGCTTTGGAGAGGGTGCAGAGGAGGTTTACCTGGATGTTGCCTGGTATGGAGGGGAGATCCTATGAGGAGAGGCTGAGGGATTTGGGATTGTTTTCGCTGGAAAGGCGGCGGCTAAGAGGGGATCTTATTGAAACATATAAGATGATTAGAGGTTTAGATAGGGTGGATAGTGATAGCCTTTTTCCTCTGATGGAGAAATCCAGCACGAGGGGGCATGGCTTTAAATTGAGGGGGGGTAGTTATAGAACCGATGTCAGGGGTAGGTTCTTTACCCAGAGGGTGGTGAGGGATTGGAATGCCCTGCCAGCATCAGTAGTAAATGCGCCTAGTTTGGGGGCGTTTAAGAGATCCGTAGATAGGTTCATGGACGAAAAGAAATTGGTTTAGGTTGGAGGGTCACAGTTTTTTTTTAACTGGTCGGTGCAACATCGTGGGCCGAAGGGCCTGTTCTGCGCTGTAATGTTCTATGTTCTATGTTCTATGTTCTATGACTCTTTTAGGGATGGGCAACAAGTGCTGGCATTCTTTGACAGCAGGTTGCCAAATCTGCTGAGAAGTATTCCTGGCGGTTTCATGACATATCCTGTCCCAATGTTCCAGCCATTAGTTGGCCAACACATCTGTCCTTGTGTGTGACACACTGCCTTCCTACACTAATCGGAAAGCTGAAACATTCATTACTCAATTGAATGATGCTGGACTGTTAACCAATCTGCCTTTTCCCCCATTTTCAACATTGTTACAGTCGGTAAAGAGAAAGAGTGAAAGAAAATATTTAAAAATAAAAGAAACAAAATCTTCTTTGTCATAGACTCCCTACAGTGCAGAAGGAGGCCATTCGGCCAATTGAGCCTACTACACCAACAACAATCCCCACCCAGGCCCTATCCCCATATCCCCACGTATTTACCCTGCTAATCCCCCTGACACCATGGGTCAATTTAGCACGGCCAGTCAACCTCACCCAGCATATCTTTGGAGTGTGGGAGGAAACCGGAGCACCCGGAGGAAACCCACGCAGACACGGGGAGAATGTGCAAACTCCACACAGACAGTGACCCGAGGCCGGAATTGAACCCGGATCCCTGGCGCTGTGAGGCAGCGGTGCTAACCACCGTGCCGCCGTGCCGCTCCAATTTAATATCCCAGTGACTTTTCCCTCGGGTTGCTGGAGGTCCTTCAATTCCGGGAGACTCCAGGCCAATCCTGGAGGGTTGGCAACTGTACTTGTCAGCAACATCCACATTGCATGAGAGAGTTCTAAACGGTTTGCTCTTTTGGGTTGATGTTGATGCTCCTGTAAGGTGTGGCGGGGGGCGGGGGGGGGGGGGGAGCACGGGGTCGCTCGTCCAATGCAGCGGCCCATGAGTCCTTCTTGTCAGCTCCTCATCTCCGAGAATGGTGGCCCAACGACTCAGTGCTTCCACCAGGGGAGATGGGGGGAGGGGGAGGGGAGTACAGAGCACACTAAATCGCCGTGGTTCGGTATAACAGCTCGTCAACTGAACTGCAGAGAGAGACACCGAAAGTAGTGAAATCAACAGCACAGCGATAGTTACATTCTGTTCTTTCACCCCCACGGACTGGGTGAATCAACCCCCAATTTGTTCAATGGTTTGCAAATCTTCACCAGATCCTGTTACAAACTTGCATAGAATCCCGACAGTGCAGAAGGAGGCCATTCAGCCCATCGAGCCTGCACCCACCACAATCCCACCCAGGCCCTATTCCCATAACCCCACATATTTACCCTGCTAATCCCCCTAACACTAGGGGCAACCTAACACGGCCAATGCACCTAACACGCACATCTTTGGAGTGTGAGAAGAAACCGGAGCACCCGGAGGAAACCCACACACAAACAGGGAGAACGTGCAGACTCCGCACAGACAGTGACCCAAGCCGGGAATCGAACCTGGGTCCCTGGCGCTCTGAGGCAGCAGTGCTAACCACTGTGCCACCGTGCCGCCCCTAACGATAAGAAGTAGTATTCAACTGCAAAAGCAAAATTCTGCAAGCCTTCGATTACTCAAGAGTTAGTTCAATTTTCTGTTGTAATCTATTCCCAAGCGCAAACATTGACTCACTGTTCTACTGATGTGGAGATGCCGGCGTTGGACTGGGGTAAACACAGTAAGAAGTTTAACAACACCAGGTTAAAGTCCAACAGGTTTATTTGGTAGCAAAAGCCACACAAGCTTTCGAGGCTCTGAGCCCCTTCTTCAGGTGAGCTCACCTGAAGAAGGGGCTCAGAGCCTCGAAAGCTTGTGTGGCTTTTGCTACCAAATAAACCTGTTGGACTTTAACCTGGTGTTGTTAAACTTCTCACTGTTCTACCCCATTGAAGTCTGGCCCCTGAAATGTGACATTTCCCAACTCTCTACCCAGAAACCTGAAGAGAAAACACTGGAAAATCTCAGCAGGTCTGGGCAGCATCTGGAAGGAGAGAAAAGAGCTGATGTTTCGAGTCCCGATGACCCTTTGTCAAAGCTAAAAGGCACAGAAAGTGGGAGATATTTATGCTGCAGGGGGAGGGAATGAAAGATGAGTCGTAGCCACAGAAACCAGGGGAAAGGCTGCTAATGGCTGTCCACAGAGAGAATAAAGGGTGTGAATGGCCAAACGGCAGAGAAGCTAAAATGAGAGGGCAAACTGTGACAGATGAAGATGTTGGGGGAGGAGGGGGAAGGGGGGATGGGGAATATGGATGGGACAAAGGTAAAATGTAGAAAAGGGGAAGCAAAGGGGGAGAAAAGATAAGGGAAGGGGGATAAATTAGGGGGAAAAAGTGGGGGGGGGGAAAGAAAAATGAAGAAAGACAATAAAGAAATAAAAGGTAGAGAACAGTAAAAAATTCTACCCCGAAGGTATGATCAGAAAGGAGCTATATGTCAGGTATAGTCTTGTAACTGTGCTTTCAGGTGCCCATATTAAGCTCTCGTGAGGAGGCCTTGTGGCGCAGTGGGTTTGCGTCCCTGCCTCTGAGCCAGAAGGTTTGTTTTCAAGTCCCACCCCAGGACTTGATGGCCGAGGAAGGTGCGTTCATATTTGATTTGATTTATTATTGTCACATGTATTAACATACAGTGAAAAGTATTGTTTCTTGCGCGCTATATAGACAAAGCATACCGTTCATAAAGAAGGAAATGAAAGAGTGCAGAATGTAGTGTTACAGTCAGAGATAGGGTGTAGAGAAAGATCAACTGAATGCAAGGTAAGTTCATTCAAAAGTCTGACAGCAGCAGGGAAGAAGCTGCTCTTAAGTCGGTCGGTACGTGACCTCAGACTTCTGTATCTTTGTCCCAATGGAAGAAGGTGGAAGAGAGAATGTCCGGGGTGCGTGGGGTCCTTAATTATGCTGGCTGCTTTGCCGAGGCAGCGGGAAGTGTAGACAGAGTCAATGGATGGGAGGCTGGTTTGCGTGATGGATTGGGCTACATTCACGACCTTTTGTAGTTTCTTGTGGTCTTGGGCAGAGCAGGAGCCATACCAAGCTGTGATACAACCAGAAAGAATGCTTTCCATGATGCATCTGTAAAAGTTGGTGAGAGTCGTAGCTGACATGCCAAATTTCCTTAGTCTTCTGAGAAAGTAGAGGCATTGGTGGGCTTTCTTAACTATAGTGTCGGCATGGGGGGACCAGGACAGGTTGTTGGTGATCTGGACACCTAAAAACTTGAAGCTCTCGACCCTTCCTACTTCGTCCCCATTGATGTAGACAGGGACATGTTCTCCTTTACGCTTCCTGAAGTCGATGACAATCTCCTTCGTTTTGTTGACATTGAGGGAGAGATTATTGTTGCCACACCAGTTCACCAGATTCTCTATCTCATTCCTGTACTCTGTCTTGTCATTGTTTGAGATCCGACCCACTATGGTGGTGTTGTCAGCAAACTTGAAAATCGAATTGGAGGGGAATTTGGCCGCACAGTCATAGTTATACAAGGAGTATAGTAGGGGGCTGAGGACACAGCCTTGTGGGGCACCGGTGTTGAGGATGATCATGGAGGAGGTGTTGTTGCCTATCCTTACTGATTGTGGTCTGTGAGTTAGGAAGTTCAGGATCCAGTCACAGAGTGAGGTGCCGAGGCCCAGGCCACGGAGTTTGGAGATGAGTTTCGTGGGAATAATAGTGTTGAAGGCTGAGCTGTAGTCAATAAATAGGAGTCTGAAATAGGCGTCCTTGTTATCTAGGTGTTCCAGGGTTGAGTGCAGGGCCAGGGAAATGACGCCTGCTGTGGACCTGTTGCGGCGGTAGGCAAACTGTAGTGGATCCAGGTAGTCCAGGAGGCTGGAATTGATTCGTGCCATGACTAACCTTTCGAAGCACTTCATAATGATGGATGTCAGAGCCACCGGCCGATAGTCATTAAGGCACACTGCTTGGTTTTTCTTAGGTACCGGGATGATGGTCGTCTTCTTGAAGCAGATAGGGACCTCAGATTGTTGATCATAGCAGGTATTGTGAGAAACCAAGGAGCAGGTAAGTGTGTAAGTGGGTAGGTTGGGTGGGGGAGGGGGGGCTAGAATGGGTCAGGTGAAGGTCAGGAGGTGAGTCAGAGGAGGGGGGAGTTAGGAGGGTGGGAGCTGGGAGAGTGAACAGTATCGCGGTCGAACAGGTTGAGTGACAACCTGCAAATCCTTCCAAACACGTCAATGGCTGGCGTTAAGAGCGGGAAAGACTCCTGGTCAGCCACAATTGATGTGGAGTGGCGCCCCTCAAGATATAAGCCCCTGGTAACAGCCTAAAAGTTTGAAGCTTATTTATTAGTGTCACAAGTAGGCTTACATTAACACTGCAATGAAGTTACTGTGAAAATCCCCAATTCGCCACACTCCGGCGCCTGTTCAGGTACACTGAGGGAGAATTTAGCACGGCCAATCCACCTAACCAGCTCGGACCCTGGGACGAAACCGGAGCCCCCGGAGGAAACCCACGCAGACACGGGGACTATAGCGACCTGTTCCAGGAACTACTCGCTATGGGAAACAGGTAAAAGTCTGCCTTAGTGCGCCACTAGGTATAGGGAAGAGAATTGTAACATTAAGCTCTCAATCCCCTTCCTAAAGCTTCTCTAACTCTGTTTCTGTTTTATTTGCACTCGCAGAATAACAGAATTGTTACGGTGCAGAAGGAGGCCATTTGGCCCATTGTGTCGGCACCGGCTCTCCAAAGGAGCATCGTGACATAGTGCCAATCCCCTGCCTTTACACCGTACCCCTTCCTAGAAACCTATCACTTTGACTGAGCTTTTCCTCATTATCATATTGGGCTTGGTGTCAAGGTGATTTCTATGATGTTCTTAGAATCGTCTGGGGAAGTTTCACTCTGCACGAAGCTCGGTAAATGCAAATTGTGGCTGCTACAGATGTTCCCTCTAATTTCCCTTCACTGTGCACAGTCCATTCATTGCACTGCATAGCCCCTTTAAGACTGCTATGTGGCCCCATAAAGGGGCTTAGAGCTCCGAAAGCTTGTGTGGCTTTTGCTACCAAATAAACCTGTTGGACTTTAACCTGGTGTTGTTAAACTTCTTACTGTGTTTGCCCCATAAATGCACATCTTAAAGGGACCTCTCTGAGTAGCACAGCTGTTTGTCTCCTGTGCAGATGTTGGTTGCTTTCAAAGCGACAATGGGCCAGAATCTCTGAGGAGTGGCCGTCACAGCTGGATGATCACACCACTCCTTTACACTTCACTCGGTCGGGAGCTGCACATTTCTCATCTGAGCCACCGGCTCAGAGACGTGCAGTGGTGCTGGTTCCTAGGACACTGCAGTGCAGGTAGCAGTGTCGGGGGAAGGGAAACCACATCCCCAATTAATGGCATTACCTGCCATAAACCAGGTTAAAGATCCCAGCAGGCATTGTGAGGATCCAAGGGGCAGGTGAGTGTGTAGGTTGGGTGGGGGAGTGGTGTTGGGAGGGGGAGTGGTGTTGGGGGCGGTGTTGAATGGGACAGGTGAAGGTCAGGAGGTGAGTCAGAGGAGGGGGGAGTTAGGAGGGTGGGAGTTGGGAGAGTGAACAGTAGTCAGGGGGATGGGGAGTGCAGTCTGGGAGACTGGAGAGTTGGTCGGGCTGGGGAAGTTAGTCGGGGGGGTGGGGGAGGTGGGGGGGGGGCAGTAGGCAGGGTGTGAGGGTAGCAGGGGATTGCGGCTGGTGAGGGGGTCCAGTGGGGAGTTGGTGCGGTGCTCAGTTTTCTAGTTATCCAGAAGTTAGTAGCAGCTTTAATCCTTCTAGCTTTACCTATGTAACTATTCTGTTAAGAGTGTCATAGAACCATAAAATCCCTGCAGAAGGAGGCCTTTTGGCCCATCGACAACAATCCCACCCAGGCCCTAACTCCCATAACTCTATGTATTTACCCTAATTCCCCTGACACTAAGGGTCAATTTATCATGGCCAGTCAACCTAACCCGCACATCTTTGGACTGTGGGAGGAAACTGGAGCACGCGGAGGAAACCCACGCAGACACGGGGAGAACGCGCAGACTCCACACAGACAGTGACTCGAGGCCGGAATTGAACCCCCGGTTCCTGGCGCTGTGAGGCAGCAGCGCTAACCACCGTGCCACCCCATGTCAAAACCATCCAAAGTCTCAGATTTAAATTGGGGATAGATTTAAAGCTGCAGGTGGGTGGGAAGAAAGGGGAGTTTGATCTTAGGGGGCCACTCCGCGATGGACAAAGGTCAACCCCCAAGAAGCGGACCCCCCTCCCCACATTTCCTTCCTGTCCTTTCAAGGCCGTTTTTAAGATGTCAGACTGCTGCTCTGCTCAGATGCTCACACCAATTATTTTATGGTGAATATTGGCTTTGATAAGAAGCCAAATTGACCTTTGATTACTTATTTGAACATGATGGGGTGAGATAAGGGGTGGGTGGCAAGATGTTGGGGTGGGCACCTGCCCCATTTTACATGCCCTTCCGTCAAAAACACAGAAGGCGGGGCACATAAAATACTGCCCCTTGTGAGGGCAGCACACTGACACAGTGGTTAGCACTGCTGCCTCACAGCGCCAGAGACCCGGGTTAGATTCCCGGCTTGGGTCACTGTCTGTGTGGAGTCTGCACGTTCTCCCCGTGTCTGCGTGGGTTTCCTCCGGGTGCCCCGGTTTCCTCCCACAGTCCGAAAGACGTGCTGGTTAGGGTGCATTGATGTGGAGAAAGGATGTCCCGAGGCATGGTACATTGGGGAAACCATGCAGACGCTACGACAACGGATGAATGAACACCGCTCGACAATCACCAGGCAAGACTGTTCTCTTCCTGTGGGGGAGCACTTCAGCGGTCACGGGCATTCAGCCTTGGATCTTCAGGTAAGCGTTCTCCAAGGCGGCCTTCACGACACACGACAGCGCAGAGTCGCTGAGCAGAAACTGATAGCCAAGTTCCGCACACATGAGGACGGTCTAAACCGGGATGTTGGATTTATGTCACATTATCAGTAACCCCCACAGCTTGACTCCTGGGCTTGTAGAATCTCACTAGCCGTTCTGTCTGGAGACAATACACATCTCTTTAACCTGTGTCGAATGCTCCCTCCACCCACATTGTCTGTACCTTTAAGACCTGGCTGGCTGTAGAGATTCGCATTCTAATTAGTATTCTGTAACTTGATGTTGTGTCTCTGTGCACTGTTTGAGAGCAGATATCCACTCCATCTGACGAAGGAGCAGCGCTCCGAAAGCTTATGGTATTTGCTACCAAATAAACCTGTTGGACTTTAACCTGGTGTTGTGAGACTTCTTAGGGTGCATTGGCCATGCTAAATTCTCCCTCAGTGTACCCGAACAGGCGCCGGAGTGTGGCGATCAGGGGATGTTTGCAGTAACTTCATTGCAGTGTTAATGTAAGCCTACTTGTGACACTAATAAATAAACTTAAACTCATTATGCAAAAACAAATTCTCTTCAACGGCCCCCTCCTCCTCCCCCCCTCCTTCACTGCCATCCTTTCTTTTTGCCAATTTCCTTAACTCTGTGTCCTCTGGTCACTGACCCGCCTGTGGAACAGAAACTGTTAATATTAACATGTATCAAAACCTTTCACGATTATGGACAGCGTGATCTTTAAGCCTCCTTTTGTCTCTCAAAAGAGCAGCGACTGAAGGACAGGAGATTACATCATGTCTGTTTCATTTTCCTTCACCTCAGTAAACATGGTCTCTTCCTGTGGTTTCTGCGCATAGTTGAGATTTCATCTTGACATTGGGTGGATTGTGCAACTTTCTTTCTGTGACCTGGGAACTGCTGATTGGGGTCTGGGAAGAGGAAGTGAGCGTGCAGGGAATAGAGGGGGGGGGGGGGGGCGGGGGGGAGCAAATAGACAGAGGCCAGCTAGCAGCTTCAGAGTGATTGCAAAGCCTCCCTGAGGAGGCCGGACTGGGTTGCCTCAGGACAGGATGTGAGGAACCTCTCTTATTCACCTGAGCTAAAGTGCTGAGTGATTTTTCCAGCCCTGTCCATGAGTAACCTGCTTGGCCCAACGCTATCAACGCTGGTTAAACTTATGAGGGACTTAAATACCAAGCTGAGGTTTAAGTGTGATTGGTTACTGGGAGTGCTTAGGTTCTGACTGAAGCATAAACACAAACTCCCCATGGGAGGAGAAGTTGGCTTTTATTTTTGATGTGTTCATGTCCCACAGAATAACCTGTGTGGAACTCCCCTCTCAACCTATTCAATTTGGTGAGTAACGAGATTTCCTGTCATATATTTTTAATTCACGCTAATTTTACAGAATGTTTAACATGTCTACATCAACAGGGACAAAGTCGAAAAGTCGAGAGCTTCAAGTTTTTAGGTGTCCAGATCACCAACAACCTGTCCTGGTCCCCCCCCATGCTGACACTATAGTTAAGAAAGCCCACCAACGCCTCTACTTTCTCAGAAGACTAAGGAAATTTGGCATGTCAGCTACGACTCTCACCAACCTTTACAAATGCACCATAGAGCGTATTCTTTCTGGTTGTATCACAGCTTGGCATGGCTCCTGCTCTGCCCAAGACAACAAGGAACTACAAAAGGTTGTGAATGTGGCCCAATCCATCACGCAAACCTGCCTCCCATCCATTGACTCTGTCTACACTTCCCGCTGCCTCAGCAAAGCAGCCAGCATAATCAAGGACCCCACGTACCCCGGACATTCTCTCTTCCACCTTCTTCCATCGGGAAAAAGATACAAAAGTCTGAGGTCACGTACCAACCGACTCAAGAACAACTTCTTCCCTGCTGCTGTCAGACTTTTGAATGGACCTACCTCGCATTAAGTTGATTTTTCTCTACACCCTAGCTATGACTGTAACACTACATTCTGCACTCTCTCGTTTCCTTCTCTATGAACGGTATGTTTTGTCCTGATAGCGTGCAAGAAACAATACTTTGCACTGTATGTTAATACATGTGACAAGAATAAATCAAATCAAATCAAATCAAATTCGGAATTAAAAGTCTAGTGACGCTAACCATGGAACCATTGTCGTAAAAACCCATCTGGTTCACTAATGCCCTTCTGGGAAGGAAATCTGCCGTCCTTAATTGGTCGACATGTGACTCCAGAGCCACAGGATGGGTGATGGCCTAGTGGTATTATCACAAAAATATGAATTTGGAAACTCAGCTAATGTTCTGGAGATCCGGGTTCGAATCCCACCACAGCAGATGGTGGAATTTGAATTCAATAAAAAATCTAGAATTAAGAATCTACTGATGACCATGAAACCATTGTCGATTGTTGGAAAAAAACATCTGGTTCACTAATGTTCTGGTCACCCTATTATAGAAAGGGTATTATTAAATTAGAAAGAGTGCAGAAAAGATTTACTAGGATGCTCCCGGGACTTGATGGTTTGAGTTATAAGGAGAGGCTGGATAGACTGGGGCTTTTTTCTCTGGAGCGTAGGAGGCTGAGGGGTGATCTTATAGAGGTCTATAAAATAATGAGGGGCATAGATCAGCTAGATAGTCAATATCTTTTCCCAAAGGTAGGGGAGTCTAAAACTAGAGGGCATAGGTTTAAGGTGAGAGGGGAGAGATACAAAAGGGTCCAGGGGGGCAAATGTTTTCACACAGAGGGTGGTGAGTGTCTGGAACAAGCTGCCAGAGGTAGTAGTAGAGGCGGGTACAATTTTGTCTTTTTAAAAGCGTTTAGACTGTTACATGGGTATGATGGGTATAGAGGGATATGGGCCAAATGCGGGCAATTGGGACCAGCTTATGGGTTAGAAAAAGGGGCGGCATGGACAAGTTGGGCCGAAGGGCCTGTTTCCATGCTGTAAACCTCTAATGTCCTTTAGGGAAGGAAATCTGCTGTCCTTACCTGGTCTGGCCTACATGTGGCTCCAGAGCCACAGCAATGTGGTTGTCTCTTAACTGCCCTCAGGCAATTAGGGATGGGCAATAAATGCTGAACAGCCAGTGACGCCCACATCCCATGAATGACTAAAAATGAAAAATTTTCCCGTCCAATCCACGATGATGACCGCCAGTCTGGAGACTGAAAATCCCTGCTGTCATTTTTATTAATACGCTGGTAAAAAAAAAAAATTCTGCCCAGTTGCTCACAGAAGGCTTTATTCCCTGGAGTATCCAGGACAATTCGAGAGGATTGCCAACCCTTGTCCATACACTAAATCTTAACATCTCCTCAACCAACTCGACAACCGTCCAAGATCACTGCTCACCTCCAGGTCGGGCTTGCTAAGCATCTCATGGTTCCACCATTGGCAGTCATGACCTCAGATGCCGAGGGCCAGAGCTCTGGAATTCCTCCCCTAAAT
Organism: Mustelus asterias; assembly: GCF_964213995.1. Taxonomy (NCBI): domain Eukaryota; kingdom Metazoa; phylum Chordata; class Chondrichthyes; order Carcharhiniformes; family Triakidae; genus Mustelus; species Mustelus asterias. The sequence goes on along the minus strand of NC_135820.1, from coordinate 74,742,705 downwards.
CTCTCTGCCCCTCTCTCTCCCCTCCTTTAAAATGCTCCTTAAAACCTATCTTTTTGACTAAATAAGGGTCATGGGTTCTAATATCATGTTTATGGGGTTCAGGGTCATATTTTGTTTGTTAATCGCTCTTGTGTCGAGTGCATTTGGGGCATTTTACTGGGTTAAAGGTGCTATATAAATGCAAGTTTCTCTTGTTACTGCACTCTGGACTAGAATTCATAGAATCCTACAGTGTAGAAGGAGGCCATTCGGCCCATCTAGCCTGCACCAACCACAATCCCACCCAGACTCTATCCCCTTAACCCCATGTAGTTACCCTAGCTAGTCCTCCTGACACTAAGGGGCAATTTACCATGGCCAACCCACCTAGCCTCCACATTTGGGCAGCACGGTGGCACAGTGGTTAGCACTGCTGCCTCACAGCGACAGGGGACCCAGGTTTGATTCCCGGCTTGGGTCACTTGGAGTTTGCGCATTCTCCCCATGTCTGTGTGCTCCGGTTTCCTCCCACAGTCCAAAGATGTGTAGGTTAGGTTGTTTGGCCATGCTAAATTGCCCCTTAATGTCAGAGGGATTAGCAGGGTAAACATGAGGGGTTGCGGGAATAGGGCCTGGGTGAGATTGTGGTCGGTACAGACTTGATGGGCTGAATGGCCTCCTTCTGTACTGTAGGGATTCTCTGATTCTATGATGCTGCTCAATCCAGAATTCCTCCCCACCTCTGCCACAGGTGTAACAGACAGTGGGTAGGCGGGTCGTTGAGGGAGGATGGGTGATACCTTCAATTCAAAAAGTTTCGAAACGCTGCTATATTCAGCAACGCTTGTTCCCTCTCTCAGGAATGCTAGCGTTTCCTAACATGTTACCCTGCCAGTCACATAATCCATCCAGTAGCTGTACCTTTGGTGGGGTCTCCCAAGCTCTGCCATGTTATATGAGGAGCTGTCTGTTTAATCAAATGTGAATAGAGGGATGGGGTGGGTGTGCTGGAATCTACACCTTACGTTGAACTCAATCCTGCAACAGAAAGAAGCAAAGTCTTGAGAATCATAGAATCCCTACAGTGCAGAAGGAGGCCATTCAGCCCATCGAACTGCACCGACCACAATCCCACCCACGCCCTATCCCCATAACCCCACACATTTACCCCCCCTAATCCTTTTAACCTATGCATCCTGGGACACTAAGGGGCAATTTAGAATGGCCAATGCACCTAAGCAGCACATCATTCAGACTGTGGGAGGAAACCGGTGCACCCGGAGGAAACCCACACAGACACGGGGGGAATGTGCAAACGCAAAGAACAAAGAACAAAGAACAGTACAGCACAGGAACAGGCCCTTCAGCCCTCCAAGCCTGCGCCGCTCATGTGCCCACGAGACCATTCTTTTGTATCCCTCTATTCCCAGTCTGTTCATGTGGTTATCTAGATAAGTCTTAAACAATCCTAGCGTGTCTGCCTCAATCACCTTGCTTGGCAGTGCATTCCAGGCCCCCACCACCCTCTGTGTAAAATATGTCCCTCTGACATCTGTGTTGAACCTTGCCCCCCCTCACCTTGAACCCGTGACCCCTTGTGTTCGTCACCTCCAACCTAGGAAAAACCTTCCCACTGTTCACCCTATCTATGCCCTTCATAATTTTATACACCTCTATTAGGTCACCCCTCATCCTCCGTCTTTCCAGGGAGAACAACCCCAGTCTACCCAATCTCTCCCCATAGCTAAGACCCTCCATACCAGGCAACATCCTGGTAAACCTCCTCTGTACTCTCTCCAAAGCCTCCACGTCCTTCTGGTAGTGTGGCGACTAGAACTGGACGCAGTATTCCAAACGTGGCCTAACCATCGTTCTATACATCTGCAACATCATATGCCAACTTTTATATTCTATGCCCCATCCAATAAAGGCAAGCATGCCATATGCCTTCTTGACCACCCTCTCCACCTGTGCTGCCACCTTTAAGGATCTGTGGACTTGTACACCCAGGTCCCTCTGTGTGTCTATACTCCTGATGGTTCTGCCATTTATTGTATAGCTCCCCCTTACATTAGATCTACCGAAATGCATCACTTCGCATTTGTCTGGATTAAATTCCATCTGCCATTTCTCCACACAGACAGTGACCTAAACCGGGAATCGAACTCGGGTCCCTGGCGCTGTGAGGCAGCAGTGCTGACCACCGAGCCACCCCAATGTGCTTTATAGACAATGACGTAGCCCTGTTGAAATGTGAGAAACGTTGGCAGCCAACTGAAATGCAGCAAGCTCCGACAAAGAGCCATGAGATAATGTTGATTGAGGGATAAATATTGGTGAGGACACCAGGATTACTACCCGCTCTTCTTCGAAAAAGTGCTGCAGGGTATTTTTCTACCAGTACCTGAATGAGCTATTGAGGCCTCTGCGTAACATCTCACCAGAAAGATGGCATCTCTGCCAATGTGGCAATTCTCCAAGGCCTCGACTTTTATTTTCTTATCCTTCTAATTAAATCCCTCACTGGGCTCATCTCTCTCTCTCTTTCTGTCTGTCTAACCTCCTCCAGCACAACAACACCCAGCACGGTGGCACAGTGGTTAACACTGCTGCCTCACAGCGCCAGGGTCCCGGGTTCAATTCCTCAGGTCACTGTCTGTGTGGAGTTTGCACGTTCTCCCCGTGTCTGCATGGGTTTCCTCCGGGTGCTCCGGTTCCCTCCCACAGTCCAAAGATGTGCGGGTTAGGTTGATTATTTAGGTTGAACAATTTATCTGGATCAGCTTTATCAGTCTCTTGCTTTCAGAAGTTTGAAAACTGAATTTGAGCTGCCTCCTATCTAAATTGACCCTAGTGTCAGGGGGATTAATCGGGTAAATGTGTGGGGTTACGGGTGGGATTGTGGTCGGTGCAGACTCAATGGGCCGAATGGCCTCCTTCTGTACTGTAGGGATTCCATGATTCTATGAATACCACCGCCCTGCCCCAGTTCCTCTAAGCTGACCCTCTTGTGCATTCACCCCACCCTCCCCTGCTCTGTTACCCCCACCATTGGCAGGCATGACTTCACCTGTTCAGATCCACGCTGTGGATGTCCCTTTCTTAGTCCTTCTGCTTCCTCAATGCCTTCCATAAAACCCGCCAACCTAACCAAGCTGTTTTCTTCACCCACTGACAATCTCCCAGCTGGTGTCCATGGCTGGCTTTCCAACTCTGAGACGCACCTTGGGTTTTATTTCGACATCGAAGGCACTTTGTCAAGATGGGTCATCATTGAACATAGAACATAGAAAAGCTACAGCACAAACAGGCCCTTCGGCCCACAAGTTGCGCCGAACATGTCCCGACCTACTAGGCTTACCTATAACCCTCTATCTTACTAACTTCCATGAACTTATCCAAAAGTCTCTTAAAAGACCCTATCGAATCCGCCTCCACCACCACTACCGGCAGCCAATTCCACGCACCCACCACCCTCTGAATGAAAAACTTCCCCCTAACATCTCCTCTGTACCTACTCGCCAGCACCCTAAACCTGTGACCTCTTGTGGCAACCATTTCAGCCCTGGGTAAAAGCCTCTGAGAATCCACTCTATCAATACCCCTCAACATCTTATACACCTCTATCAGGAGAACACACTGCATCTGAAAGAAGAGGCACTCGTGGAAAAGTGACCTCAAGACGATCTCCTGTAGTTTGCGGCAAATCTTCAGACTCATCACACTCCTGTTTTTGTGTTCTTTTAGGTATAACATTAACTGAATGCTAATCGTGCAGGCGTGTTGCCACCACTGACAGCAATCCCACACCTGTGGCCCGTAACACCTCCATATGGATGGCTGACAGTTTACGGAGCAGTAAATCAGCAGAGAGGTGTTACCTCATTAATCGAAGCGATGCTATCTCAAAAACTAAAAACGTTTGCTTTGAAAGAAAGCAATCAAAGTGAAATGAAAGCTATACATCAATCTGTGACAATGGAGTGTTGCACAACAGTGCGATAGGTTACGCCAGGCTGTCTTCAAACTCATGATTATGTCTCTTACCACCTAATTTTCATTTTAATTTCAATAAAGTATTCATATTAGTCACTGGCTTTAGATAATCATAGAATCCCTACAGTGCAGAAGGAAGCCATTCGGCCCATCGAGCCTGCACCGACAACAATTGCTCTCAGGCCCCATCTCCATAATCTCAAGAATTTACCCTGCTAGCCCCCTGACACTAAGGGGCAACTTGCCATGGCCAATCCACCTAACCTGCACATCTTTGGATTGTGGGTGGAAACCGGAGCACCCGGAGGGAACCCACGCAGACACGGGGAGAACGTGCAAACTCCGCACAGACAGTGACCCGAGGCCGGAATTGAACCCGGGTCCCTGACACTGTGAGGCAGCAGTGCTAACCGCTGTGCTACCGTGTTGCCCATCAATCAATGAGTTTAATGATCCGTATTATAATTCCACGTACCTGGCTCCATATCCCTCAGCCCTTGGCTGGCAAAAACCTATTAATCTCAAATTTAAAATGATTATTTTACTAGCGCCTACTGCTTCTTGTAGAAGAGAGTTTTGCTCTTCTACCTCGCTTTGCATGAAGTAGTATTTTCTAATTCCTCTCCGAAAGGCCTGGCTCTGATTTTAATTCGAGGTGTTACTATGTCTAACCTATCAATTCCTTTCACAATTCGAAAAGAAGCCTCCATCACATCGTCCCTTAACCTTAAATATTCCAGGGAATATTGTGAAAGCCTAGTTTATGTTGAACTTGTATAAGCAGGGGCAGTGACGCAGTGGCATAATGGTAATGTCACTGGACTAGTAACCAAAGGGTGACACAGTGGTTGGCACTGCTGATTCTATGAAAACTGTATTTGGTTTGTATTGTGTCTTATATTCTTCCTATCGCAATGAGTCACTTCACACTATTCTGAACTGAATTTAATCTGCCATCTTTCTGACTATTCCTGTTCTTCAGTATTTGTCATATCTCTAAGTTTTGTGTCATCTGCAAGTTTTGCAGTAATGTCCTGTCTGACTCACTATGAGCAGCACGGTGGCACAGGGGTTAGCACTGCTGCCTCACAGCGCCAGGGACCCGGGTTCGATTCCCAGCTTCGGGTCGCTGTCTGTGCGGAGGCTGCACATTCTCCCCGTGTCTGCGTGGGTTTCCTCCGGGTGCTCCGGTTTCCCCCCACAGTCCGAAAGACGTGTTAGTTAGGCGCATTGGCCGTGCTAAATTCTCCTTCAGGCGCCGGAGTGTGACAGCTAGGGGATTTTTACAGTAACTTCATTGCAATGTTAATGTAAGCCTACTTGTGACACTAATAAAAAAACTATAAACTTTAACAGAGACCCAAGGGCAATGTTTTAAAAGTTTATTTATTAGTGTTTGATTAACGCTGCAGTGAAGTTACTGTGAAAATCCCCAAGTCGCCACACTCCGGCGCCTGTTTGGGTACACTGAGGGAGAATTTAGCACGGCCAATGCACCCTAACCAGCACGTCTTTCAGACTGTGGGAGGAAACCGGAGCACCCGGAGGAAACCCACGCAGACATGGGGAGAACATGCAGACTCCGCACAGACAGTGACCCAAGCCGGGAATCGAACTCGGGTCCCTGGCGCTGTGAGGCAGCAGTGATAACCACTGTGCCACCGTGAACCGGGGCCCCTGGCGCTGTGAGGCAGCAGTGATAACCACTGTGCCACCCCAACGTGGCACAGAACCTTACTCTGGGGATCACAGCAGATGGTGCAATTTGAATTCAATAAAAATCTGGAATTAAGAATCGACTGATGACAATGAAACCATTTTCGAATGTCACAAAAACTCATCTGTTCACTAATGGCCTTTGAGGAAGGAAATCTGCCGTCCTTACCCGGTCTGGCCTGTATGTGACTCCAGACCCACAGTAATGTGGTTGACTCTTAAAAGCCCTCAGGGATGGGCAATAAATGCTGGCAACATCCCATGAACGAATAATGGAAAAGAAAAGATGCTGGTTCAGCCTCAGCTGGAGCACTGTGTCCAGCAGAGTGGAAACCGGAGCACCCGGAGGAAACCCACGCAGACACGGGGAGAACATGCAAACTCCACACAGACAGTGACCCAAGCCGGGAATTGAACCCGGGTCCCTGGTGCTGTGAGTCAGCAGTGCTAACCCACTGTGCCACCGTGAACCCGAGTCCCTTGCGCTGTGAGGCAACAGTGCTCACCACCGTGCCACCGTGCCGCCCAACTTCAGAAATTGGATGGATTCATGTTTGGGGGTTAAAGGTTCTAATCCCCTCGGGAGATTGGGGGCGAAATTTGAATTGGAATGAGAACTTGAGCAGTCGTTCCCATCTTGGGCCATCAGTTTTAGCCCTTGTTTGACCTTCAGTTCCATGTGATAACCATCCACTCCATTAATATAACTGACAAAGGATTGGCACATGAAGGTGTGAGTGTGTTATTTTGTAATCTTACACAATATGTAACTGATTTGTGTGATTGTGTAACATTTTTCATCGGGTTAAGAAACTCAGGTCTGATTACGAAACTAAAATAATGCAAGACCTTAATAATTCGCAGCTAACCTCAAGGGAAACATCGCAGTCAGGGTAATTCCAAGAATTGGAAGCCCAGTAATTAACATCTTGAGTAATTTACTCTCCTGCTGTGATCCCAACCAATAACTCACCCTTCTATTTTCTAAACGGTGACAAAATTCATAATGCTAAAGTGCAAAGGGACTTGGGAGTCCTAGTCCAGGATTCTCTAAAGGTAAACTTGCAGGTTGAGTCCGTAATTAGGAAAGCAAATGTAATGTTGTCATTTATCTCAAGAGGCTTGGAATACAAAAGCAGGGATGTACTTCTGAGGCTTTATAAAGCACTGGTTAGGCCCCATTTGGAGTACTGTGAGCAATTTTGGGCCCCACACCTCAGGAAGGACATACTGGCACTGGAGCGGGTCCAGCGGAGATTCACACGGATGATCCCAGGAATGGTAGGCCTGACATACGATGAACGTCTGAGGATCGTGGGATTATATTCATTGGAGTTTAGGAGGTTGAGGGGAGATCTGATAGAAACTTACAAGGTAATGAACGGCTTAGATAGGATGGACGTAGGGAAGTTGTTTCCATTAACAGGGGAGACTAGGACGCGGGGGCACAGCCTTAGAATAAAAGGGAGTCACTTTAGAACAGAGATGAGGAGAAATTTCTTCAGCCAGAGAGTGGTGGGTCTGTGGAATTCATTGCCACAGAGGGCTGTGGAGGCCGAGACGTTGAGCGTCTTCAAGACAGAAATTGATAAATTCTTGATTTCTCGAGGAATTAAGGGCTATGGGGAGAGAGCGGGTAAATGGAGTTGAAATCAACCATGATTGAATGGTGGAGTGGACTCGATGGGCCGAATGGCCTTACTTCCGCTCCTATGTCTTATGGTCTTAACACTCGTGCTCTGAAATCACACATTTTGAAACCCTGACCGTTTGGGATGTGCAGGCTGGAGGTTAGCTGTAAATCAGGGCTGGCCTCAGTGTCACGTGTCATCTGCTCAGGTCCAGAGCTTTGCAGTCAGTGAGAAGGTTGGAAAGTCAAAGAAGGTCCCTACGCAGTGAGCCAAGACTTCCTGAGAAATGACAGTGTGTTAACAACGTACATTACCATTCATGTGCACGGTGCCTTTTAGTTTTCCAATGCACTTAGTGAGTCAAAGAGGGCAGTATCGCAAAATTTGCAGATGACACTAAACTGGGAGGTATGAGAAATACTAAAGAACAGACAGAGAGGACATAGACAATCATAGAATCTCTACAGTGCAGAAGGAGGCCATTCAGCCCATCGAGTCTGCACCGACCACAATCCCACCCAGGCCCTATCCCCATAACCCCATGTATTTACCCTAGCTAGCCCCCCTGACACTAAGGGACAATTTATTTTTATTTATTAACACTGCAATGAAGTTACTATAAAAATCCCCTACCCTGCCTGTTCGGGTACACTGAGGGAGAATTTAGCACGGCCAATGCACCTAACCTGCACATCTTTGGACTGTGGGAAGAAACCGGAGCACCCGGAGGAAACCCACACAGACATGGGGAGAATGTGCAAACTCCACACAGACAGTGACCCAAGGCCGGGAATCGAACCCGGGTCCCTGAGGCAGCAGTGCTAACCACTGTGCCACCACGCTGCCCCAATCAACAAGGCTGATGGAATAGTCAGAGACATGGCAGATTAAGTTCAGTCCAGATAGTGTGAAGGGCTACACTGTGATAGGGGTACACTGTGATAGGGGTACACTGTGATAGGGGTACACTGTAATAGGGGTACACTGTGATAGGGGTACACTGTGATAGGGGTACATTGTGATAGGGGTACACTGTGATAGGGGTACACTTTGATAGAGGTACACTGTGATAGGGGTACACTGTGATAGGGGTACATTGTGATAGGGGTACACTGTGATAGGGGTACACTGTGATAGGGGTACACTGTGATAGGGGTACACTGTGATAGGGGTACACTGTGATAGGGGTACACTGTGATAGGGGTACACTGTGATAGGGGTACACTGTGATAGGGGTACACTGTGATAGGGGTACACTGTGATGGGGTATGCTGTGATAGGGAGAAGGTAAGAAACAATACAAACCAAATTGCTGGGATGTGGGGAACATGATGTGGAGATGCCAGCGTTGGACTGGGGTAAACACAGTAAGAGTTTTAACAACACCAGGTTAAAGTCCAACAGATTTATTTGGTAGCAGACGCTACGACAACGGATGAATGAACACCGCTCGACAATCACCAGGCAAGATTGTTCTCTTCCTGTCGGGGAGCACTTCAGCAGTCACGGGCATTCAGCCTCTGATCTTCGGGTAAGCATTCACCAAGGCGGCCTTCACGACACACGACAGCGCAGAGTCGCTGAGCAGAAACTGATAGCCAAGTTCTGCACACATGAGGATGGCCTAAACTGGGATGTTGGGTTTATGTCACACTATCAGTAACCCCCACAGCTTGCCTGCTGGACTTGCAGAATCTCACTGGCTGTCCTGTCTGGAGACAATACACATCTCTTTAACCTGTGCTTAATGCTCCCTCCACTCACATTGTCTGTATCTTTAAGACCTGGTTGGCTGTAGGGATTCGCATTCTAATCAGTATTCTGTAACTTGATTTTGTGTCTCTGTCTGCCCTGTTTGAGAGCAGATTTCCACTCCATCTGACGAAGGAGCAGCGCTCCGAAAGCTAATGGCATTTGCTACCAAATAAACCTGTTGGACTTTAACCTGGTGTTGTTAAAACTCTTACTGTGGGGAACAAGCAGGGCAGTGGGGCTTAGCGGATTGTACTGTGAAAGAACCAGAACAGATTCGATGGGCCTAGTGGCCTCCTTCTCTGTGCTAACATTTTATGATGCTCTGAAGATGGCCGACAAGTTCAGGGGAAGATGAGATGCCTCCTGAACTTTTTGATTGATTCCTGCCTCTGAAAAGACATCTCAGCCTGAACCTTATTTATAGGAAGATACTAGATTGGCAATCCAATTGCCCATTAAACCTGCTGAGGGGAGCTTTTTGATTTGATTTATTATTGTCACGTGTATGAACATACAGTGAAAAGTATTGTTTCTTGCGCGCTATACAGACAAAGCATACCGTTCATAGAGAAGGAAAGGAGAGAGTGCAGAATGTAGTGTTACAGTCATAGCTGGGGTGTAGAGAAAGATCAACTTAATGCGAGGTAGGTCCATTCAAAAATCTGACAGCAGCAGGGAAGAAGCTGTTCTTGAGTCGGTTGGTACGTGATCTCAGACTTTTGTATCTTTCTCCCGAAGGAAGAAGGTGGAAGGGAGAATGTGGTGGAATAGCACGACTGCAGACTAAAATGGGACCCTGCCAGTTGATGTGATAACTCATCGCTCTGTGCTCCCGAGAAGTCACCTCCTGTTAAATGACTGCGTAATCTAATGGCCTCAATCCTGCATGTCTACAAGAGAAATCAGGAGATAAGGAGGCCAGCGCCACAGCCTTGTCCAGCTAGAACGGATTGTTCTTTGCAAATTTTAAATTTAAAAAATGTTTTCTTTGCCCTTTGGCTGAATCAGTGGGTGTTTGAACTGGTGACTCAGACCAAACAACAAGAAAACAAGCGCGGCCTTCGCCACCGTCAAAGTGTCAATTTCCTGACCTTTGCTCCTGGGAAGCGTCCACTTTATGACATTGCTCCGGGGAGAAGTTCCTCGCAGGAGATCTGCAGCCATCAATAGCAAATGGCCTGGTTTGACAAATGGGCTTTCCTGTGATGTAACCCCAGCTCTGCCCATCACTACTGAGTATTTACACTACAAAGACAGCCCCAGCAAACATAGCCCTACAGAATCAATAGGCTATATGCCAGTCTCCATCAGCCTATTAATCACAGTTTGGAATATATCTGGATATTTCTTTTGATCATTGACTTGTGCCAGTCCAAAGTGTGACAACAAGATTGGTGGGGGGTGGCGGGGGGATGGGGGTGGGGGGGTGAGGGGAGCTGCTAACAGCAGAACGAACCTGACCAGATACACAACACATCACAATAGGTCAACTATTGTTCAGCATACCAAAAGAGAAAATGCTGGAAAATCTCAGCGGGTCTGGCAGCATCTGTAAGGAGAGAAAAGAGCTGACGTTTCGAGTCCAGACGACCCTTTGTCAAAATCAAAAGGCGTAGAAAGTGGGAGATATTTATACTGCAGGGGGAGGGAATGAAAGATGCGTCATAGCCACAGAAACAAGGGGAAAGGCTGCTAATGGCAGCTCATAGAGAGAATAGAAGGTGTGAATGGCCAAATGGCAGAGAAGCTGAAATCAGAGGGTAAACTGGGACAGATGAAGATGTTGGGGGGAGGAAGGGAGATGGGTGGGAGAGAGGTAAAATTGAGAAAAAGGAGGAAAGGGGAAGCAAAGGGGGAGAAAAGGTAAGGAAAGGGCGGATAAAATAGGAAGAGTGGAGGGGAAAGAAAAATAAAGGAAGACAATTAAGAAATAAAAGTTGGAGAACAGTACAAATTTAAATAAAATGAAAACAAAGGGGTTTATTTTTATTTATTAATTTATTAGTCACAAGTCGGCTTGCATTCACACTGCAATGAAGTTACTGTGAAAATCCCCCAGTTGCCACACTCCAGCACTTGTTCAGGTACCCTGAGGGAGAATTTAGCATGGCCAATGCACCAAATCAGCACATCTTTCGAACTGTGGGAGGAAACTGGAGCACCCGGAGGAAACCCACGCAGACATGGGGAGAATGTGCAAACTTCACACAGACAGTGACCCAAGCCGGGAATCAAACCCAGGTCCCTGCCGCTGTGAGGCAGCAGTGCTAACCCACTGTGCCACCCTGCCGCCCTGGTCAAGGTGGGGTAGAGCTAATCATCTGAAGTTGTTGAATTTGATGTTGCGATCGGAAGGTTGTAATGTGCCCAGCTGGAAGATGAAGATGTTCAGAGTAGGCATCTTTAGTAACATGAAATGGTTTTTAAACCCAACATAGCCCTATTGCAACCAGTTATCAGAGATTTGTTTGTGTTTGTGTGCCCCTTGGTCCAAATGTTCCATTAGATTGACACCCACAGTTACCGAGACTTATTACCCAGCCCAGCTCCTCCGCTAACACTGTGTGACCCCCGGCTCACTGAGTTCTCCTGCCTCCAAGTCACAAAGTCCTGGGTTCAAGTCCCACTCTCGGAGGAGTGAACACAATTAAAAATCTGACTGAGTCTCCAGTGCGGTACTGTGGGAGTGCAGCACTGTTGTCCTTTGGAGGAGAAGTCAAACTGAGGTCCCATCTGCCTGCTCAGATAGATGCAAAAGATCATTTGTGACTATTTCAAGGAGCTGGGGGGAGGGGGGGGGTATTATCACTGGTGCCCTGGCCAATATTTATCCCTCAATCCATGTCCCTAAAAACCGATGATCTGGTTATTATCTCATTGCTGTTTGTGGGATCTTGCTGCGTGCAAATTAGCCACTGTGTTTCCTACATACCAAAGGAGGCTACTATGAATTTAATGAATTATCTCAGATTAAAAGCCTTGGTGCTTATCTGTGAAGACTTTCATAAAGAATTCCAATTATTTTTTCTCATAGCAGTTTCTGTGATTTTTTTAACTGGTGTGTTTAGTAACCCTTCCAGGTTGGACAGTGTTTTGGAGTCTTAGGAGATTGTAAGAGGTGCTAGATAAATGCAGCTCCTCTTTCTTTAAAAGCAGTGACTCACGGTGAGTCATTGGAATTGGCACATTCCAATCAATCCTAATTGGCCATTCCTCGAGTGACTGACTCGATGGGGTAAGAGCATTCGTGGAAATAAACACAACTGGGTGTGGAAGTTATGGATTCAAGAGGGATGGACTCTCCTAGAGTGATAGATGGTTCTGTCCCTGATCTTACTTTCTAGGCAGAGAGTGGCGGCAGGGCTATTCAACTGTGTGGGCACCACAACCACATTCGACCTTGCTTCCAACGGACGTTTGCAAGACCAAAGTTAATTTATTGTTTAATGATCACAAACGGGACCCTTCTCTAGCCTAGAATCCAGAAACAATTATAGTTTAACCCTGTATTCAGCAGGTGAATTAGAAAATCTTCCTGACTTTGTCCAAAGATATCCAAAGATGTGCGGGTTAGGTTGATTGGCCATGCTAAATTGATCCTAGTGTCAGGAAATTAGCAGGGTAAATATGTGGGGATACGGGGATAGGGCCCGGATGGGATTGTGGTCGGTGCAGACTCGATGGGCTGAATGGCCTCCTTCTGCACTGTAGGGATTCAATGATCCTATGATTCTATTGTCCAGTGGAATTACTGAGGCAGTTACTGGGGCACATTTTACCATTCTGCCCGCCATGGGAATCGGAGCGACTGAGGTAAAAATTGCCCCAGAGTTTCTCCCAATCAAAGATTAATCCCAGGACAATGCTACAACATCCAGGGGGGGGAAAAAAGTGTTTTAAAAAAATTTTCTTTCACCACTTTTGTTCATTAATTATAAAAATATCAAAAATGGGGGGTAAGTTTTATTTCAGGAAATTTCAGAAAAAAATTTATTTTTCTATTTTTGACTGGTAGTTGGGAATCTACCAATCAGCTTCTTGATTGGCCGTGAGAAGGCGGCGCTCTGTGATGATGGACGTGTGGGGCAACCAATGGTTGGAGTGTGGGAGCGGGGGTGACGCAAGGAGATCAAATGTTGAAACCTCCAGAAACATGTCCAATACTGAGTTGGCAACCCGAGCAACATTTGTGATGTTAACTCTCCACTTTAACAAGGAAGGGGAGGTTATGATGGAGTTGGTTAGGCCATAGCTAGATATTGTGTGCAGTTCTAGTCACCACACTATAGGAAGGATGTGATTGGACTGGAGAAGGTGCAGAGGAGATTCACCAGGATGCTGGCTGGGCTGGAGCGTTTCAGTTATGAGGAGAGGCTGGTTAGGCTGGGGTTATTGGTAAGGTCGCGCATATCGACACAGACATCAAGTATGTTAAAACTCTTACTGTGTTTCCCCAGTCCAACGCCGGCATCTCCACATTATTTTCCTTGGAGCAGAGAAGGCTGCGAAAGGACCTGATTGAGGTGTACAAAATTATGAGGGACATAGATAGGGTAGATAGGAACGAAATATTATCCTTAGTAGAGAGGTCAGTTACTAGCGGCATAGATTTAAGGTAAGGGGCAGGAGATTTAGAGGGAATTTGAGAAAAATATTTTTCAGTCAGAGGGTGGTAGGTCTGGAACTCACTGCTCGTAAGGGTCTCACAAGCTTTCAGAGCGCTGCTCCTTCATCACTCACCTGATGAAGGAGCAGCGCTCCGAAAGCTCGTGTGCTACCAAATAAACCTTTTGGACTTTAACGTGGTGGTTTTACAGCAGAGAAAGAGGCCCTTCAGCCCATCATAGAGTCATAGAATCCCAACATTGCAGAAGGAGGCCATTCAGCCCATCGAGTCTGCATTGACCACAATCCCACCCAAGCCTTATCCCCATAACCCCATGCCCCCTGACACTAAGGGGCAATTTAGCATGGCCATTGCACCTAACCTGCACATCTTTGGACTGTGTGAGCGAATCGGAGCACCTGGAAGAAACCCATGCAGACACGGGGAGAATGTGCAAACTCCATGCAGACAGTGACCTGAGGCCAGGAATTGAACCCGGGTCCCTGATGCTGTGAGGCAGCAGTGCTAACCACTGTGCCACCGTGCCGCCCACGAAAATGCTTCAAAAATGCAAGTTTGGACCATCTATGTCATTGGCCTGTGAGGAGTCGGGGATTTTGGGGAACTCTCGATATTCGCCCCCGCACCTCCCACGCTCAGTCTCATCCCTACTGTCAGCGTTGGGTCGAAACCAGCCAATCCCCTGCCAACTGCTGCAGCTGATGATGTAAGCAGTTTATAAAAAGATTTCTGCAAATGCGGAATGAAGGGTGCTTTCAGAAACTCACTCCGTCACAAACCACCGCTCTCATCAAACGCTAAGGCTGTCTAAAATAAGGACGCTAATTTTTGACTCATCTCCCAGCTCGGTGACCTCCCGCGTTGCGGTGGGTTTGGAATAAGTAAACACGCTCAGCATTCGTCCGAAGCCCACTTCCGTGGTCCCAGTGAGGTTTCTCCCCAGTCACACAGTACAGCAGATGGACAAGACAGATAGCGCTGGTCTCACAGACTGCTGAGGGCACGGCAGTAACCAGCCTGGCCTCCTCCTCCCTCCACCCTCCACCCCTGAGTCATCTCCTGTGTGACATTGCTTAGGCCCTGTAACCCTTCAAGGGCGATGGAAGCGAAATATGTGCTGCCTCAAACTGAGTCACAGCTGACACATGGCTTATTCTAAGCGCACTGTGTTGGTAACTCGAGGCAGCACTCCTGCTCTCGCTGCTGTGTTTGAGCACAGAGTCTGGGAATCAGTGTGAGCCCCCCCCCACTCCCTTTCCCCGCCGCTCCCCCTTCCCCCGCCATGCCATTGGGGTCCCTGTGCAGAGGCAGCCTGGTGTCTGACTCTGAAGCAACAGCAGCTACAGTCAGCCTGAGCGTGTGTGTGTGTCCCCCACCCCCACGCCCACGCCCCCCCCCCGAGTAGGACAGGGGAATATTGACCAGTGTTGCAGTCACCACTCGACAATTTGGGTGAGATGTGATGCTTGCCCAAGTCAAATAGTCCACCACCTTCAAAGACTAGCCACTGGCGGCAGACAGAGCATGATTTCCAGTGACAGGTTAAGTACTCCAACCCGAGAGAGGGAGTCACACCCTCTGTGGCCAGATTTACAAGTAAAACTCTTCTGAGTTTGTTCTGCATTTCAGTGAGATCCTGGCTTCATAGAATCCCTACACTGCAGAAGGAGGCCATTCAGCCCATCAAGCCCTTACTGACAACAATCCCACCCAGACCCGATTCCCATAACCCCACATATTTACCCCGCTCATCCCCCACACACTAATGGACAATTTAGCACGGCCAGTGCACCTAACCTGCACATCTTTTGGACTGTGGGAGGAAACGGGAGCACCCGGAGGAAACCCACGCAGACACGGGGAGAATGTGCAAACTCCACACAGACAGTGACCCAAGCCGGGAATCGAACCCGGGTCCCTGGCGCTGTGAGGCAGCAGTGCTAACCCACTGTGCCACCTAAACTCCACCTACTTGTCCATGCATCCTTAGCCCTTTAATGAACAAAATAAATGATCTCAGATTTAAGATTAACATCTCAGATCGATTGCCATTTGAGGAAGAGAGTTCCAGTCTCCTACAGCTGTTTACGTGAAGATGTTTTTCTGGAACTCACTCCTAAGAGGTTCTGGATAGAATTTTTAGACAGGTCCCACTTCTCCCGACTCCCCGGCCAGTGGGAATTATTTCCTTTTATCTACCCTGCCGTAGTTTAAAAACTTTGACCAAATCACCACACATTTTGCCCCCGCCACGCCGTCCCATTCCCCCTCCCCTCCTCTCCCCCTCCCCCTCTACCCACCTTCCCCACCCCAGTCCTCCCCACAACCCTGCCCCAACTTTCTAAATTCCAAGCAATACAACTCAAGTTTGTGCAAACTCTCCTCATAATTTAACCAGGGTTGGAATTCTTTCTGGTTGTATCACAGCTTGGTATGGCTCCTGCTCTGCCCAAGGCCGCAAGGAACTACAAAAGGTCGTGAATGTAGCCCAATCCATCACGCAAACCAGCCTCCCATCCATTGACTCTGTCTACACTTCCCGCTACCTCGGCAAAGCAACCAGCATAATTAAGGACTCTACGCACCCCGGACATTCTCTCTTCCACCTTCTTCCATCGGGAAAAAGGTACAAAAGTCTGAGGTCACGTACCAACCGACTCAAGAACAGCTTCTCCCCTGCTGCTGTCAGACTTTTGAATGGATCTACCTTGCATTAAGTTGATCTTTCTCTGCACCCTAGCTATGACTGTAACACTACATTCTGCACTCTCTCCTTTCCTTCTCTATGAACGGTATGCTTTGTCTGTATAGCGCCACTAGAAACAATACTTCTCACTGTATGTTAATACATGTGACAATAATAAATCAAATCAAA
This sequence comes from Mustelus asterias, assembly GCF_964213995.1. NCBI lineage: Eukaryota > Metazoa > Chordata > Chondrichthyes > Carcharhiniformes > Triakidae > Mustelus > Mustelus asterias. The sequence goes on along the minus strand of NC_135820.1, from coordinate 74,726,126 downwards.
TCAGATCAAAAATCAAATTTAACTCTCGGGGTCCGGGTATCATCCTGGTAAATCTACATCGCGCTCTGTCTCCTAGGCCAACGCGTTCTTTGTAAGGTGTGGGGAGGCCCAGGGCTAGTTCACAGCAGGTGTGGTCTAAACAGGACTGCGTTTAGCGGAGGCACTTCTAGCTCACTTCAGCATTGGGCCTTGCTGTCTCTTTGCAGTCTGCTTGTGGGTGTCTGTATATGCGTAAGCACTGAGTATTTGAGCACACCGCCACAGGCAGAGCTGGGGGCAGCAATCGCGGCCGTCCCACGGGTCACACCCTGTGCACTTGCCCACCCAATGTGATTCATTAATCTGATCATTGCATCTGTAAGCGGGGCCTCAGCCAGTGCTCCAGCTCCCACTGACATCACCGGCAGGCAAAGAAATATGTCAAGCATTTTGAACAGAGGGTTTCTAAAGGAAACGAGAGGGAAGGTTCAGCGCAGCAGTGTGAGACTCTCCACATCAACCAGTTCCTGCAGTGTGGCTTCAATTGTCAGTGTGGCTCAGTCAATAGCATCCTCATAGAAGGTGCTGGGTTCAAATCCCTCTCCAGACACCTCAACACAAAATCCATCCTCCAGAATTATAGAATCCCTACAGTGCAGAAAGAGGCCATTTGGCCCATCAAATCTGCACTGACAACATGGAAACTAGAAGCAGGAGAAGACCATTCGGCCCTTTGAGCCTGCCCCGCCAACAACAATCCCACCCAAGCCCTATCTCCGCAACCCCACCTATTTACCCTAGCTAGTCCCCCTGACACTAAAAGGACAATTTTAGCATGGCCAATCCACCTAACCCGCACACCTCCGGACTGTGGGAGGAAACCGGAGCACCCGGAGGAAACGCACGTAGACACGGGGAGAATGTGCAGATCCACACAGTCACCTGAGGCGGGAATCGAACCAGGTCCCTAGTGCTGTGAGGCAGCAGTGCTAACCACTGTGCCGCTGTGCCACTCACGTTCTAGGGTAGTACCGGGGGAAATGCCGCACAGTCGAAGGTGCTGTCTTTTGTGGTCGAGGTCCCCTCTGAGCCCCCTCGGATGGAAGTAAAAGACCCAATGGCACTATTACAGAAAGGAGCAAGGGGCCTTAGCCCCGGTGTTATGGTCAATACCTATCCCTCAGCGAACCTCACTAACACCTGCTGAGCAGTTCAAACTCACTTTGTTCCTAGTTGGATCTTGCTGTGTGCCTGCCATGTGACAACTGTGACTGCATTTTAAGAAGTACTTGCCATTGGTGGTAAAAAAAATCTTTCAAACAGCTTAGGTGGTGGAGGGAGCGATAAGGATGTATGTTCGACTGTGACATCACAAACCAGTGATAGATCCTCACACGCCACTGTTAACATGTTTTCATATTCGTTCGTGGGACACGGGCGTCACTGGCTGGCCAGCATTTATTGTCCATCCCTAGTTGCCCCTTGAGAAGGTGGTGGTGAGTTGCTTCTTGAATCGCTGCATCCCATGTGCTGTGGGTTGACCCACAATGCCGTTAGGGAGGGAATTCCAGGATTTTGACCCAGTGACTGCGAAGGAACGGCGATATATTTCCAAGTCAGGATGACGAGAGGCTTGGAGGAGAACTTGCAGGTGGTGGTGTTCCCATGTATCTGCTGTCCTTGTCTTTCTAGATGGAAGTGGTCGTGGGTTTGGAAGGTGCTGTCTAAGGATCTTTGGTGAATTGCTGCAGTGCATCTTGTAGTTAGAACACACTGCTGCTACTGAGCGTCGGTGGTGGAGGGAGTGAATGTTTGTGGATGTGGTGCCAATAAAGCGGGGCTGCTTTGTGCTGGATGATGTCGAGCTTCTTGAGTGTTGTTGGAGCTGCACCCATCCAGGCAAGTGGGGAGTATTCCATCACACTCCTGACTTGTGCCTTGTAGATGGTGGATAGGCTGTGGGGAGTCAGGAGGTGAGTTACTCGCCGCAGTATTCCTAGCCTGTGACCTGCTCTTGTAGCCACTGTGTTTCTGTGGTGCGTTAGGCTGAAGGTCCTGGATTAGGTCAGCGAAAAGGCAAAAGGGAACAAAAGTTTGGACAAGAGCAGCAGCCCCACACGGGGACAGCCAATCAGCTGCCTCAGAGCTCCACCAAAAGCAGGAACCACTTCTGACCTCTTAAATGGAAAGAAGTGTGGGCGGCGCGGTGGCACAGTGGTTAGCACTGCTGCCTCACAGTGCCGGGGACCCAGGTTCGATTCCCGGCTTGGGTCACTGTTTGCGGAGTCTGCACATTCTCCCCATGTCTGCGTGGGTTTCCTCCGGGTGCTCCGGTTTTCTCCCACAGTCCAAAAGACGTGCTGGCTAGGGTGCATTGGCCGTGCTAAATTCTCCCTCAGTGTACCCCCGAACAGGAGTGTGGCGACTGGGGGACTTTCACAGTAACTTCATTGCAGTGTTAATGTAAGCCGACTTGTGACACTAATAAATAAACTTTAAAAGAAGTCATTGTCATTTAGGTTCTTCACACTTACCTGGGTCACGTTACCACATGAAAGCTTTGTGCTCATTAAAGATGTAAAAAGAAGTGTCAGCCCAGGATGTTTGGATCATTCTCTATATCTGCAACCTCAGTTCCTGTCTCCGGCTCTGAGTCATCGACTGAACCACACTCACGTTGTCAAAACAAACAACAGGAAATATGCCTCCATCTTGCCGGCACTGCTCACATAACCGGAGGATTTAATTACAGCATCATTCCTTGTCCTATCGTAACCCCACAGACTGGCTCGATACAGCCCGTGGCTTGCTCCAGGTCAGCCTCGGGCAGGAGAACAGGCCGGATGGGCCGAGTGGCTGGCTTTGGTGACACACTGAGCTTTGCGGATCAGGAAGAGGCATAACCTTCAACAACAACGACAACTTTCATTTATATAGCAACCGGAACATAGAAAGCATTCTTCCTGGATGTATCACAGCTCGGTATGGGGCTCCTGCTCTGCCCAAGACCGCAAGGAACTGCAAAAGGTGGTGAATGTAGCCCAATCCATCACGCAAACCAGCCTCCCATCCATTGACTCTGTCTACACTTCCCATTACCTCGGCAAAGCAGCCAGCACAATTAAGGATCCCACGCACCCCGAACATTCTCTCTTCCGTCGGGGAAAAGATACAAAAGTCTGAGGTCACGTACCAACCGACTCAAGAACAGCTTCTTCCCTGCTGCCGTCAGACTTTTGAATGGACTTACCTTGCATTACATTGATCTTTCTCTGCACCCTAGCTATGTCTGTATCACTACATTCTGCACTCTACCATTTCCTTCTCTATGAACGGCATGCTTTGTCTGTATAGCGCGCAAGAAACAATACTTTTCACTGTATCTTAATACATGTGACAATAATAAATCAAATCAAATCAAATCAAACAGAGTGAAACATCCCGGAGTGCTTCATAGCTAGCATTATCAGGCCCCATTTATACTGAAACGTGTAAGGGATTACAGGAGCTTGGTCAAAGAGCGAGGTTTTGAGGAGTACCTTAAAGGAGGAGGGGGAAGTGGAGAGGTTTAGGGGAGGAATTCCAGAGCTTCCGGAGGTTACTGAAGGCACAGCCAGTCGGACTCAGTGCTCAATGGGCTGTTCCCAGGGACACACATCCAGATGTGTGGATGTGGTGCCAATGTCCAAAGATGTGCGGGTCAGTTTGATTGGCCATGCTAAATTGACCCAAGTGTCAGGGGGATTAACAGGGTAAATGTGTGGGGTTACACAAGTAGGGTCTGGGTGGGATTGTGGTCGGTACAGACTCGATGGACCGAATGGCCTCCTTCTGCACTGTAGCGATTCTATAATTTTATGATCAAGTTAAAGTTTATTTATTAGTCAAAGTAAGGCTTACATTAACACTGCAATGAAGTTACTGTGAAAATCTCCTAGTCGCCACACTTCAGCACCAGGTCAATGCACCTAACCAGCACATCTTTCGGACTATGGGAGGAAACCGGAGCACCCGGAGGAAACCCACGCAGACATGGGGAGAACGTGCAGACTCCACACAGACAGTGACCCAAGCCGGGAATCGAACCCGGGTCCCTGGCACTGCGCCACCGTGCTGCCCAAAATAAAAACAG
>NC_135820.1:73222015-73334515 GCF_964213995.1 Mustelus asterias | reverse complement strand
GAGGCAGCAGTGCTAACCACTGTGCCATCCGTGTCTATTGCACAACCGTAGACGGGAGAGAATAGAGGAGGGAGAGAAGGTTGGGGTTCCACTGTATCAGAGGGTTCCTTAATCCAAAAAAGGGTTAAAAACCACTGGTGCTTCCTGTAACTCCCCTGAGGGCCTGCTTTTCACCTGTAAACTTACGCAGTGAACACAGTGCAAGCGACTAGCTAAGGAACTCAGATATTTCACAGGCACATCCCCATGTCCCGCCACCTTGCCATGCTGGGGCTGTAGCTGCATAACATCGCTCTGAGCCATTGCCTGACCCTTTTGCCCACTGCCTGATGCTCAGGTACGGAGATGGAAGGGGCAATAAAATCAAGGTGGCCAACAGGATTTGATTGGTCAGATACGAGGAAATGACTTCCTCAGGTAGAAGAAATTCACAATGCCAAGGCATCCAAGGCTATGGACCGTTGGGCGGCAGGGTGGCACAGTGATTAGCACTGCTGCCTCACAGCGCCAGGCACCCGGGTTTGATTCCCGGCTTGGGTCACTGTCTGTGCGGAGTCTGCACGTTCTCCCCATGTCTGCGTGGGTTTCCTCCGGGTGCTCCGGTTTCCACCCACAGTCCGAAAGACAAAGAACAAAGAAAATTACAGCACAGGAACAGGCACTTCAGCCCTCCAAGCTTGCACCGACCACGCTGCCCGACTGAACTAAAGCCCCCTACCCTTCCGGGGACCATATCCCTTTATTCCCATCCTATTCATGTATTTGTCAAAATGTCCCTTAAAAGTCACTATCGTATCTGCTTCCACTACCTTCCCTGGCAATTTCCAGGCACCCGCCATCCTCTTTGTAAAAAACCTATAAATTTTGTCCCTCGCACCTTAAAACTATAAGTGCTGGTTTAGATGCATTGGCCATGCTAAATTCTCTCTCAGTGTACCCGAACAGGCTGAGTGTGGCGACTAGGGGATTTTCACAGTAACTTCATTGCAGTGTTAATGTAAGCCTACTTGTGACACTAATAAATAAGCTTTAAACTTGAATGCTGGTAAACAGGATTAGAATAGTTAGGTGGTTTATCTTTGACTGGCGCAGGTGTGATGGGCTGAAGGGCCTTTCTCTGTGCTGTATACCGCTATGATGTGTGGGCACAGTTTTAAGATTAGAGCTAGTCCATCCAAAAGTGAAATTGGGGTTGCCAACTGTGATTAAATGGATTTCTGGAGGTTTCATCATCTGACCACGCCCCACGCTAAATACATTGGTCAGTCAACACATCCATCTTGGTGATCTCTTGCCTTCCTATGGCAATTGGAAAGCAAGATGGCTCTTTACCCAATGGATGATTCTTGACTGCTAACCAAACAGCTTCCTCTCCCCTCCACTTTCTACAACTTTCTATATGACAAAGAAAAATGTTCAAGGAAAACAATAAAAAAAATGAGATCTTTCTTCAGGATTGCACATGTCCTGGAAATTGATAGAATCCCTACGGTGCAGAAGGAGGCCATTTGGCCCATCGAGTCTGCACTGACAACAATCCCACCCCAGGCCCCATCCCCACATTTACCCTGCTAATCCTTCTAACCTACACATCCCGGGACACTAAGGGTCAATTTAGTATATCCCAATCAACCTAACCCGCACATCTTTGGACTGTGGGAGGAAATGGGAGCACCCGGAGGAAACCCACGCAGACACAGGGAGAACATGCAAACTCCACACAGACCCGAGCCGGGAATCGAACCTGGGTCCCTGGCGCTGTGAGGCAGCCGTGCTAACCACTGAGCCACCCGTGCCGCCCCCGAGGGGACAATTGGAGCTTTAAGGACTAGCGTCGATAGGTTTTCCTGAGGTAGGGCTTTCCGTGGTTGTAGATGCAAAGGGGGAGTTACGGAGAGCATGAATACAAGTATGGGCTGAGTGGCCTGCAGACATGAAACAGGCCCCTTCGGTGTATCCAGTTTTAAAGTCGCGAATGGGTGCAGAAGCCATGAGCAATTCCCTCTGCTTCTCCTTGACCTTCCTGTCATTGTCCAGGAGGTTATTGAGGTCAGCACGGTGCCTCCCTCACCGCTCTGGCTGGGACCGTTGTACTCAGTGCAGCTCGGGCTTGTGCCTGGGATTGTGCCTTCGTCTTTTAGGCTCTGGAATGGGGGGTGGAGAGGGGGGGGGGGTGGATAGCGGGGAGGGGGTGTGCGGGCATTTAGCTGCTTGTCCCACAGAAGAGTCTGTAAATAATTCTTGAAGGAAGTCTGCAAAGCCTAAGTACTTACAAAAAGAACTCTGTTAAAAAGACTGGGTGGGTTGTGGCCTTTGAAAGGAAACCCCTTAATGATCCAGGGAGAGTAGAAAGTATTTGAGCAGGTCATTCATTTTTTTTTTACTGTTGCCCAGCCAGTTTCACAGGAGAAAGATGCTGTCTGCAAATGAGGTTAATATGTTAAAGGGATCAACGTCTAGACTCCAGGGCTGATTGGCTGAGGTATTATGGAAGGGGGCATGTGTTTGGTGACATCACTTACCAACGAGGGCTTGGAATGATATGTATTTGTCACAAGGCAAGAGACTGGAGCATATGGAGCTGGTCACTGCGACTACACACAGGATCCATCTGGGCTCCATCTGCACTGCATGGTCCAAGCTTCCTAACATTTACAGGGAAGGAGGACAGGGTGGTGGTGGTGGGGGAAGAAAGGAGGAATTAAAAAAAAAGAGGCTGCTGTTTTCAATGGCTCGCAGATGTGATTCTCAACACATGCCCAACATATGTAAGGGAGGAAGGCAAGGAGCTAGTTACAAGACCGCACCGAGGGATGACAGCAGCAATGAGGAACAAAACTGTCCCTCTTCCGTAGACCTCTAGATATTCAGGGGGAAATATCTTGACACTTGAAGGCAGCTAATTCTGCCCTCAGGGGAGGGAGAACGGACTGGCAAAAGGTAAGCTTTCAAGTCTTGCGGGCTTCCTTGCGGGGGTTCCCGGCACTACCTAGTGGCTATTTAGCAATGCTATTATACACCGGAAAAATTGCACAAATAATAACGATGCAGAATTTGAAGGAGTTGCCTCAGATTCGTGCCTGAGGTGGGGAGGAGGGCTGGTAGGAAAAGTACTCAGAATTATTCGTTGTTGCTAGGCTGTTTTTTCTCTCTGTGTGTGTGCAGTCCTGTATTGTGGATACTAATTAAATCTCTCTGTATTCTAATCACTTGGTAGATGCAAAAGGGGGAGGGGGAGGGAACGAAAGCTTAAGCCCAGGGAGGATTTGATTTGATTTTTCTTTCTGCAGCTCCTTGCCTGAAGGAGCTGAAACTCCAGGTGATTGTACGAGGTGGAAGGAGCCGCTTTCTGCATGTGTAAGCTTACTCTCCCACTCCCTCCGCAACCCTCCCCAGGCAGCCAAACGGTGGCCTGTTTCTCTTTTAGAACTGAGCGGTGCACCTTTCGCTTCAGTGGAGAGGCTGAGAGATTATTAGGGGTCGTGGGGAATGGGTGAGATGAGCGACCTTCCAGTTTCCGGAATCTTATCGCAAATTCCCCAGTTTCAATTTCTCTTTAAACTGTTGCAGTTTTGTTATTGATGTGTCACACTGAGGGGTCGTGGTGTGTCCGCGTCCACTTGAATCGCACCAGACTTCCCTCCTTCACCTTGTAGATTCTGCCCCTTCTAAAGTTGGGTCCTGGGCAGAGAAACGCGTCTGGAGCTGTGTGACATTAGGGCGGTCGCAGGTCGACCCTGACACTGATTTCGGTGGCAGCAACCTCAGGCGATGGGCGAAACATGCTTTTCAAGTGTTCCTGCTCGTGTCTGAGATCCCCCTCCACTGTAGCACCACTCCCCACTCCCCTTTCACATTAGGGTGGGTTTCAGCTTCTAGAACACTCTGTGCTTTACATCCAAACTGTAAATAGGAACATACAGCAAAGGCCATTCACTCCATTGTGCCAATGCTGTCTCTACGGAGGGAGCAGTCGTATTTGGTCCCACGCTATTTTAAAAAATGTATTAATGTCACAAGTAGGCTTGCATTAACACTGCAATGAAGTTACTATGAAAATCCCCTAGTCGCCACACTCCGGCGCCTGTTCGGGTAACACTGAGAGAGAATGCACCCTAACCAGCACATCCTTTGGAGGAAACCGGAGCACCTGGAGGAAACCCACGCAGACACGGGGAGAACATGCAAACTCTACACAGTCAGTGAACCACGCCGGGAATCGAACCCAGGTGCCTGGCGCTGAGAGGCAGCAGTGCTAACCGCTGTGCTACCATTTTGTCCGTAACCCCCGAGGTTCCTCATTCCCTGTACCTGCTCAAACTAATTATGACATTATCATTCACCAGCTTTTCCAAGACAGAATTCCAAATCCTGTCAGTTCTTGGAGTGGATTCAATTCTCCTTACCTCCTCACCTGGCATGCAATCTTACCCAAAAAAACATTTTAAAGCCTTGCCTTGGGTTCTCTCCAATGCTGTTGATTTTGGGTTGGGATGTACAGTGGACAAGAGGGAGAAGCCTTAATGTAACAACCACAAGGCAGTGTTCATGGTCACAGCATGGTCCAAAGCACTTTACAGCGACGTACCTTTTTGAAGTGGAGGAAACGCAGATTCCTTTCCGTGCTAAGCAAGCTCCCACAAACAGAAATGCGATAACGCCCGCTCAATCTGTTTGTACTGATGATGGTCGAAGGTCTTATCTGAAGGATGGCACCTCTGACAATGCAGGGCTGCCTCAAGTGCTGCACTGGAAAGTCAGTCTGGATTTTATTTCCACACATCTCTCCAGCGTAGCAGTCAGGGTGCTGTCCAGGCATGCACTTGAGCTGAAGACTTTGTTACAACAACGCAGCAGTGAGATACGGCCAGAAGGTTTTCTGATGTTGTGAGGCTTTCCCAGGGGTCAATAGGTCACTGTCCCATGTTGCTTTGTGAGCTCTTGCTTTGACCTTCTTGAATGAACCAACGCACGTGTGATAACACGGAAATCATCCTCCACAGTCAATCCCTGATTTGCTGGAAATCCCCATGATTCTCTCATTCTTTAGAATTCAGCCCTTGCCGAGAGACTGACAAGTGGATGATGAGGCATGGCATCATGGGTAATGATCCCTCTCAGAGCGCAGCTGAAGACCGTTACAATGGGGCTAATGTCCTTAACAGAGTTCATAAGTTCATAAGATATAGGAGCAGAATTAGGCCAATCGGCCCATCAAGTCTGCTCTGCCATTCGATCATGGCTGATATGCTCCTCATCCCCATTTTCTTGCCATCTCCCCATAACCCTTCAACCCATTACCAATTAAAAATCTGTCTAACACCGCCTTAAATTTACCCAGCATCCACCATACTTTGGGGTAGCAAATTCCACAGATCCTCCCACAACCCTTTGGGAGAAGTAGTTCCTCCTCAACTCTGTTTTAAATTTGCTACCCCTTATCCTAAGACTATGACCTCTCGTCCTAGAATGCCCCAAGAGGAAACATCTGCTCCACATCTACTTTATCCATACCTTTTATCATCTTGAATACCTCAATTTGATCTCCCCTCATTCTTGTAAATTCCAGAGAGTCTAGGCCTAGACTGTTCAATCTCTCTTCATACGACAAACCCCTCATCTCTGGAATCAATCCAGTGAATTGGCTTTGAGAAGACCACTGGAACTTCATGGGCCACTCTTGTCTTTAATGCCCCTTGTACCATTCCGTGGCCACTACCTAACCAGAACGGGCTCTCCAGTACACGCCACATCATGTGTCCCATTGTGGTCATAACTGTACAATTTTCAACCCATATGGACATTTCTGGTGTGGAGAATGACAAGAAAAGTTCAGTGTCACAAGAATCACCAAGTAGAACTGATCAGTGAGGTCTTAACCTGTTGGAATAATCCTTCTCTGTCATCATGACCATCTCCTTGCCCTGCACCTCCAGTCCAAACCCATCCTTGAACATCACACCAGACTTCTTGAGCCTGACATCACTGTGCAAGGCATAACCTTCTAATTAAATGAGTTGGCAAGAATTATGTGCATATTTTTCTGTGTGGTCATAATCTTCATGACTCGTGAAATGGAATAATCTCCATTAATGCCTTAAAGTCCAAAGTTTTTGTTCAGTTCATTCTCAGGATGTGGGCTTCGCTGGCAAGGCCAGTATTTATTGCCCTTCCATACTTGCCCTGAGAAGATGGCTGCCTCTTTGTAACCTTGGTGCAATTGAATTCAAGGCACAGAAACAGGCCATTCGGCCCAACTGGTGCATGCTGGTGTTTATGCTCCACATGAACCTCCTCCCACTTTAACCCTATTGTAACATTCTTCTATCTCATTCGTCTTCATGTGCTTGTAAAGGCAGCTATATACTCTTCACATCAACTACTCCTTGTGGTGGTGAGTTAATTTCATAGAACCCCTACAGTACAGAAGGAGGCCATTCAGCCCATCGAGTCTGCACCGACCACAGTCCCACCCAGGCCCTATCCCCATAAACCCATGCATTTACCCTAGCTAGTCCTCCTGACACTAAGGGGCAATTTAGCACGGCCAATCCACCTAACCCGCACATCTTTGGACTGTGGCAGGAAACCGGAGCACCCGGAGGAAACCCACACAGACACGGGGCATACGTGCAGACTCCACACAGACAGTGACCCAAGGCCAGAATTGAACCCAGGGCCCTGACGCTGTGAGGCAGCTGTGCTAACCACTGTGCCACCGTGCCAGCCAAAAAGTTCCACGTTATAAGCACACTCAAGTAAAATCAAAAGTACCTTCCAAATTTGCAACGGAATTATTTGCAACTTTTCTCTCAATGCCCATCTTAAATTGATGAAACAGGGTTCTGGGCTCCCTGCAGTTTGCCACTTCAGAGGGCAGTGAAGTGTTGACCACCTTGGTGTGGGACTGGAGTCACAACCTGGTCCCTCCCTAAAGGATGTTAGTGGGTTTTGTTCCAACAATCTGACTGCCTTGTGGGCATTTTTACCGATTTCTAATTTCAGAATGGACGTAAACCAAGTTACCCTTTCTTCACAATGGGGTAGACCTTGACTTTGGGCAATAATGAATAGGAGCCAACTCCCACCAACTCTCCTCATTTAGTTTCCATTGAAGTCTGTTTGCTGTTGTCCATTTTACAATTACTCACACTGTGCTGCTTCCATGTTTGGCCATGCTAAATTGCCCTTTAGTGTCCCAACATATGTAGATTAGGTGGATTAGCCGTGGTAAATGTGCGGAGTAATGGGGATTGGGGCAAGCAGATGGGTCTAGGTTAGATGCTGAGTCTGTGCAGACTTGATGGGCCGAATGGCCTCCTTCTGCACTGTAGGGATTCTATGCTTCTGCCCATTGTTAAAAGAAAGAAAGATTTGTATTTATATATCGCCATTCATGATTACAGGCCATCCCAAAGCACCTGACAGCCAATGGAGTACTTTTGAAGTGAAGTCATTGTTGTAATGTGGAATTGGCCATGCTAAATTGGCCGTGCTAAATTCTGCCTTAGTGTACCCGAATGGGCGCTGGAGTGTGGCGACTAGGGGATTTTCACAGCAACTTCATTGCAGTGTTAATGTATGCTTACTTGTGACACTAATAAATAAACTTAAGGTTATTGTCTTCTTCTACTCCTGTGGTGGTGCTGTCAGCTGCTATTGGGTTTTTGGCACAATCATTGGTGAACAGACTGTTATGGGGTCAATGCTGTGACTATGTGGACCCAGGTATGGTGCAGCAGACAAGCCTGTAGTCTGATGCCGTTGCCCAGGTACCTCAGCATTGCTAATGTTATTACTTTGAGCAGATGTAAGGGGTAATGTGCCACTCACACCTGCGTGGAATCCATTTGGTTTTAGATGTGGAAACGGAGTCAATGTTCTGTGCAGATCTAATTATCTATCGTCTTTATACCATTCTCCTGTGAACTGGATTACAACACCAAAGCATTTTATGAAACATTATTGCTATAAGGAAGCTTCCATTACAATAACTATCATTTTGCTATCTGTTCATTTTTAAACTTCCCCCTCACCCCCATGCACAACAGACATTCTCTCTTCCACCTTCCTCTGTCGGGAAAAAGATACAAATGTCTGAAAACAAGTACTAATAGACTCAAGAACAATTTCTTCCATGCTGCCATCAGACTTTTGAACAGTCGTAACATATCACACAATCCCTACAGTGCAGAAGGAGGCTATTCGGCCCATCGAGCCTGCACCAGCCACAATCCCATCCAGGCCCTATTGCCGTAACCCCACATATTTAAGCTGCTAATCCCCTTGACACTAGGGTCAATTTAGCATGGCCAATCAACCTAACCCGCACATCTTTGGACTGTGGGAGGAAACCGGAGCACCCGGAGGAAAGCCACGTAGACATATGGAGAGAACGTGCAAACTCCACGCAGACAGTGACCCGAGGCCAGAATTGAACCCGCGTTCCAGGCACTGTGAGGCAACAGTGCTAACCACTGTGCCACCGTGCCGCCCATTCTCACTGATGTGTATTGGCAGCTCGTCATTGGACTATTAAATTTAAAATTCTCGTCTTTCGTGCCCTTTCTACCCCTCCATGGCCACTCCCTAACCTTGATGTGGAGATGCCGGCGTTGGACTGGGGTGGGCATAGTAAGAAGTCTCAGAACACCAGGTTAAAGTCCAACAGGTTTATTTGGAATCGCGAGCTTTCGGAACACTACTCCTTCATCAGGTAAGTGTGATGAGTATGATTACTCATCTGATGAAGGGGCAGCGCTCCGAAAGCTCGTGATTCCAAATAAACCTGTTGGACTTTAACCTGGTGCTGTGAGACTACCACTCCCCAACCAGTCTGCAGTCTCCTCCAACCTCCCTCCCAGCAATGTCATCCTTTCGGACTTGCTGCCTCATGACTCTCTGTGAAGCCTTGGGATGTTTTCATGGTGACTATCTCAGTGCAAGTTGTTGTTTGTATCACATTCTTTGCTGAACATCCATGAATATTTAAAAACCAAATGCGATTATTTTTCTGGTGATTTCATGATAGTCGGGTGAGATCTTGCACGGATTAAGATAAATAAAGGCATCTACAAATTCTCACACATTAAACTCAATGGAGTACCAATACTGCTATCTTATCAAAAGAAGGCAGTGTGCATAGTTTACATAGTTAACTAAAGTTTTTTTCTTCATTTCCCAGGGAGTTTGGTATTTTAGTGAAGTGATTATGTTACTGGATTAGCCTGCTAGACCCTTGCACCAATGATACTGAGTGCACGAGTTCAAGGATTAGGTATTTAATTACTTTTTATTCATTCAGTGGATGTGGGTGTCGCTGGCTGGGACAGCGGTTGTTGCCCAATCTTAAGAGGCTTTTCTCCCAGGGTGGAAGTGTCAATTACAAGGGGGCACAGGTTCAAGGTGGGAGGGGGAAAGTTTAAGGGAGATGTGCGGGGGGAAGTTTTTCATGCAGAGAGTGGTGGGTGCTTGGAACGCGCTGCCAGAGGAGGTGGTGGAAGCAGGCACATTAGCAACATTTAAGAGGCATCTGGATGGGTCCATGAATAGAGGGATACGGACTGGGTATGGGCAGAAGGTCTTTTTCAGTTTAGTTAGGGCATCATGATCGGTACAAGGTTGGAGGGACAAAGGGTCTGTTCCTGGGCTGTACTTTTCTTTGTTGGTGCAGTCTCGATGGGCCGAATGGCCTGCTTCTGCACTATAGGATTCTATGATTCTCATAGTTGTTTTCAAATTTGGGCGGCACGGTAGCACAGTGGTTAGCACTGCTGCTTCACAGCTCCAGGGTCCCGGGTTCGATTCCCGGCTCGGGTCACTGTCTGTGTGGAGTTTGCACATTCTCCTCATGTCTGTGTGGGTTTCCTCCGGGTGCTCCGGTTTCCTCCCACAGTCCAAAGATGTTCAGGTTAGGTTGATTGGCCAGGTTAAAAATTGCCCCTTAGAATCCTAAGATGCGTAGGTCAGAGGGATTAGCGGGTAAATATGTGAGGTTAGGGCCTGGGTGGGATTGTGGTCGGTGCAGACTCGATGGGCCGAATGGCCTCCTTCTGCACTGTAGGGTTTCTATTTCTATGATTCAAATTCCTTCAGGCCTTGCCCCTCCGTATCTTGGTAACCGCCTCCAGCCTCACAACCCTCTGAGATATCTGCTCTCCTCAAATTCTGCCTTCTTGGACATCCTGAATTGAATTACCTCACCACTGGCAGCCATGTCTTCAGTTGCCTCGGCCCCGAGCTCTGGAATTCCCTCCCTGAACCTCCCTAAATGCAATGCCGACACACCATGCTGACTCACTGCTGCCAGGTCCAACTCTTGGAACTTCCTTCCTGACAGCTCTGATGTTTAATGCACCACATGGTTCAACAAGGTCGCTCAAGGACAATTGGGGAATGGGCAACAGAGGCCCGCCCTGCCAGCAATGCTCACAGCCCATGCATGCGTTTTGATGGGGGAGGCAGCAAGGTGAGATAGTGTAAGTGGAGCCGACGCCCGTTGAATGATGACAATGAGCTATTGATCTGGCACCTGTAACAGAGAATCTTAACTCATCAGTGAAAGCACTGGGTGGTGTTGGTTAGAGGGCACTGTCCCTGGTACTGCTTCCTTTCTCTTTTTCTGACTGGCTTACATTCACATGAGTGCCAATTGATACTAGCCAAGTGGGCATTGTTCCCTTGCCAATGTTGGCAAGCTATTTTTTATCCTGAGTGACTTCATGCACAAAGATTCCTACCATAAATTGCTTTCTGTCAGCTCAGCAGTGATGACGGGGTTAAATGAATTCACTCCCCTGCCGTTCTGAACTAGCCTTGGCCACCGGAGTCACCCAGACGCTTCCTGTGACAAATCTCTCTTCACATTGTCTGCGCAGAATTTCCTTGGTCTTCCTCAGCATCTTGTTCCATGTACCTTGCCATGTGGGTCTACGGAAAGTCTTCTAACCGTCTCCATTCCAGTCAGGATAATGACCTGAATCTTAGAATCCCTGCAGTGCAGAAGGAGGTCATTCGGCCCATCGGGTCTGCACCGACTCTCCGACAAAGCATCTTACCCAGGCCCTGCACCCTGCCCTCTCCCCATAACCCCACACATTCACCCCGCTAATGCCTCTAACCTGCACATCTTGGGACTGTGGGAGGAAACCGGGGCACCCGGAGGAAACCCACGCAGACACGGGGAGAATGTGCAAACTCCACACAGACGGCGACCCAAGCCGGGAATCGAACCCAGGTTTCTGATGCTGTGAGGCAGCAGTGCTGACCACTGTGCTACCGTGCCGGGAGTTAATGACTGACTCTCCATTTTCAGTGTCAGATAAGGCTCTGGGTACAGCACTGTCACTTCTGGGTCAAAAGGCTATGAATTCTGCTCACTCCAGAGAAAATCATAGAGTCATACAGTATAGAAGAGGCCTTTCAGCCCATCAACTCTGTACCAACATGACCTCACTAAATCTACACTGATCACACGTTCCAGCACTTGGTCCATGGCTTGAATGTGGTGACATTTCAAGTGCTCATCCACGTACTTTATATATTGTGAGGTTTCCTGTCTCTACTACTGTCCCTGGCAGCGCATCCCAGACACCCACCATCGTCTGAGTGAAAAATGTTTTCCACAAATCCCCTCTAAACCTCCTGTCTCTCACATTAAAGCTATGCCCCCTTGTTATTGATCAGGTGGAACAGCTGCTCCCTACTCGCCCTGTCCATACCCCTCATCATCTTGTACATCTCAATCATGTTTCCTCTCAGCCTTCTCTGCTCTACAGCAAACAATCCAAGCCAATCTGGCCTCTCCTTATAGCTCAAATGCTCCATCCCAGGCCACACACTGGGGTGGCACAGTGGTTAGCACTGCTGCCTCACAGCGCCAGGGACCCGGGTTCAATTCCACCCTCGGGTCACTGTCTGTGTGGAGTTCGCACGTTCTCCCTGAGTCTGCATGGGTTTCCTCCGGGTGTTCCGGTTTCCTCCCACAGCTCAAAGATGTGTGGGTTAGGTGGATTGGCCGTGCTAAATTGACCCTAGTGTCAGGGGGATTAGGAGGGTGAATATGTGGGGTTATGGGGAATGGGACCTGGGTGGGATTGTGGTCGGTGCAGACTCGATGGGCCAAATGGCTTCCTTCTGCACTGTTGATTCTATGAAACCCCTCTGCACCCACTCCCGTGCAATCACATCCTTCCTATAGCGAGGTGACCAGAACTGCACACGGTGCTCCAGCTGTGGCCGAACGTCTGGACTGGCACTCCAGGGCAATACTGGGGTGGAACTTTCTGCCCCGCAGGCACCAAGGCATGTTTCCCAACGGCAGAGGTAGATCACCACTGGCCACCAGCAGGATCTTCTAGTACTGCCGATGTCCAGAGTATTAAACTGTTAAACCGAGACCTCATCTGGCCTCTCAGCTGGATATAAAAGATCCTGTGGAACTATTTTGAAATCACTCCAATATGTAACCCCCCCCATCAACGACTAAAACAGATCACTAGTCATTGCCACATCATTTCTTTGTGGGATATTGCTGTGCACCATTTGCTCTGTAGGGGGACCTGACACAGCTGGAATCATTCCTGTTGGAGCTCAAGAAAGTTAGTGGAGATTTAGTGGGGCGGCACAGTGGTTAGCACTGCTGTCTCACAGTTCCACGGACCTGGGTTCAATTCCCGGCTTGGGTGGGTTAGGTTGATTGGCCATGCTAAATTTTGAGACTTTTGAATGGACCTACCTTGCATTAAGTTGATCTTTCTCTACACCCTAGCTATGATTCTTTCTCTACACCCTAGCTATGATTCTTTCTCTACGCCCTAGCTATGACTGTAACACTGCATTCTGCACTGTCTCATTTCCTTCTTTATGAACGGTATGCTTTGTCTGTATGGTGCGCAAAAAACAATATTTTTCACTGTATACTAATACATGTGACAATGATAAATCAACTAAATTGCCCCTTGGTGTCCTGGGATGTGTAGATTAGAGGGATTATGTTTGGGGATGTGGGGATCGGGCCTGGGTGGGATTGTGACTGGTTCAGGCTCGATGGGCCAAACAGCCACCTTCTGCACTGTAGAGATTCTATGATTTGAGAGGTGAGTTCAAAGTTATGAGGTGTTCTGACAGAGTAGGAGAGACTGTTCCAGTTGGCAGAAGGACAAGGATTGAAGATAATTGACAAAAAAAATTCCCTGGCGGTTATTTGGAATATTTTAAAAGAAGAAATTTCTTGGAAGGCTGTGGCGAAAGAACAAGGGAGTGGAAGCAATTGAATAATTCTTTAAAAAAAGCACCACAGGCATGATGACCTCCTTCCGTGCTGTAGGATTCTCTGATTTACCTCAATAACAATGGCTGCTTTTGATAAAGGATAATTAGCAGGGAAATGTTCTATCATTAGCAGGGACTCAAGAGGAGTCTTATACAGATGACACACTGGACAGATATGGGCTTGGACTTGGAAAGAAAATCTTGCAAGCCTCTCTCTTTCCAAGCCCATATCTGCCCAGTGTGTCACGTGGATAAGACTCCTCTTGAGTCCCTGCTAACGATAGGTGCGAGTGCCAGAGGTGGGAGGAAAATGTGCCTCGCCTGTGAATGATGGATGAAAGAATGCAGAGGAAGCTCCCTCCGAGATGCATTTTGTCTTTTATTGCTCTGCTGTGCGGGGAAATTAAGCGGGTTTGATGGAAGATATGAAATATATTTTTGGAGTTTGATTGTCCAGCAGGGAACCTGCCAGCCGTGGTTACAAAATCACCAGGCCCGATGCTGGATACAAGCGTACTTTTAATAAAATTTATTTACTTTTCCCAGACGGTGCCATTTTACTTCATCACTTTTCGTGTTTACTTTCCTTTAATATTTTAGTTATTTTCTCTCTTTTTTTTCTTTCAAAACCTATCTGTGTTTGTTATACGTGTAGAGAAACAAGGATTTGATAAGATCATGATTGATCTGATAGTAATCTTAAATCTGCGTCCCGCCAACCTCCAATAAGACTTTAAGGCCATAAGATATAGGAGCAAGTTGGGCCATTTGGCCCATCGAGTCTGCTCCACCATTCAATCATGCCACACAAGTTTCTCAACCTCATTCCCCCGCCCCTTTCCCCCGTAATGTTTGGTCCCCTTACCAATCAAGAATCTATCTATCTCTGTCTTAAATACGCTCGATGACCTGGCCTCCACAGTCCTTTGTGGCAATGAATTCCACAGGTTCACCACCCTCCGGCGGAAGAAATTCCTCCTCATCGCAAATGTGATAGTGTAACAGAGCCCGTGCTCACCAAGAATCTATCCAGATGTTCAAAGGGCTGTATTTTCCATCCCTTCTTGCTGACAGGATCTTCCAGTCCTGCGGAAGGCGAACCCCACCCCCCGCCCTCCCCCAAAGCTAATTGACAAAAAAAATCTATGGAGGTTATTTGGAATATTTTAAAAGAAGAAGTTTCTTGGAAGGCTATGGCAAAAGAAGGAGTGGAAACAATTGAATAATTATTTTACAAAAGCACCATAGGCAGGATGACCTCCTTTCGTGCTGTAGGATTCTCTGATTTATATGATATAGTCATAGGATCATAGAAATTTACAGCATGGAAACAGGCCCTTCGGCCCAACTTGTCCATGCTGCCCCTTTTTTTTAAACCCCTAAACTAATCCCAGTTGCCCGCATTTGGCCCATATCCCTCTATACTCATCGTACCCAAGTAACTATCTAAATGCTTTTTAAAAGACAAAATTGTACCCACCTCTACCACTACCTCTGGCAGCTTGTTCCAGACACTCACCACCCTCTGTGTGAAAACATTGCCCCTCTGGACCCTTTTGTATCTCTCCCCTCTCACCTTAAACCTATGCCCTCTAGTTTTAGACTCCCCTACCTTTGGGAAAAGATAATGACTATCTAGCTGATCTGTGCCCCTCATTATTTTATAGACTTCTATAAGATCACCCCTCAGCCCTCCACGCTCCAGAGAAAAAAGTCCCAGCCTCTTCCTATAACTCAAACCATCAAGTTCCGGCAACATTCCAGCCTATGATATATATGATATATGAATATGGTATGTGAATATGATTTATTTCTTGATTAATAAGGGGATCAGGGGTTATGGGGAAAAGACAGGAGAATGGGGATGAGAAAAATATCAGCCATGATTGAATGGCGGAGCAGACTCGATGGGCCGAGTGGCCTAATTCTGCTCCTATGTCTTATGGTCTTATGGTCACCCGGCAGCAGGTTCTCCAGTAAAGGGACATGTGAGTTACGCAAAGAGCCGTAGATATCAGTGGGACTGGAAGATCCCACTGACGGCCAGTGATCAGCTGCCTCTGCCGCCGGGATAACATGCAGCGGCGGGGCTGGAAAATCCCACCCGAAGGCTCTGCTTCCGGCTTTGTGCAACTAGTTCTCTCCACATTGCTGTCTAGCTGTGGGATACTTTCTGCTCATTCTCTCTTCTTCGGTCTGTCCAATTCCAGGGGAGAAGATGTCTGAGTCCTGAGTACTCATTGGTCAGAGATTTCCTGGGTGAAGAAGAACATTGAGTGAAGGGAATAAAGACACAAGAAAACAAACCCATCAAATTGTCTGATGGCTAGCATTGTTTCCCGGTTACACACCGAAACAGATCATTGAGCCGCAATGGTTCCCAAAGGGGTGGGCGGCACGGTGGCACGGTGGTTAGCACTGCTGCCTCACAGCGCCAGGGACCCAGGTTCCATTCCAGGCTCAGGTCACTGTCTGTGCAGAGTCTGCACGTTCTCCCCGTGTCTGCGTGAGTTTCCTCCGGGTGCTCCGGTTTCCTCCCACAGTCCGAAAGACATGCTGGTTAGGCGCATTGGCCAGGCTAAATTGCCCCTTAGTGTCCCAAGATGTGTAGGTTGGGGGATTAGTGAGGTTAATGTGTGGGGTAATGGGGATAGGGTGGGGGAGAGGGCCTAGGTAAAATACTCTGTCAGAGAGTTGGTGCAGACTCAATGGGCCGAACGGCCTCTTCTGCACTGTAGGGATTCTGTGATAGGTCGACATGCATATGTCCCATACGAGCCTCCTTCCTCTCACTTCATCTAATCCCATCTAATTCCATTCTTCCCTCCACCTTGCGGTTATCTAACTTCTCCTCAATGTCAGCTTTGCTATTCGCCTCACCGACTCCTTATGATAGTAAGATGATCCTCATTCTAGTGACGCTTTCAAGGATGGCTGCATTCAAGATGACAAAACCAGAAGGCCATTCAGCCCCTCTAGCCTGTTCTGCCATTCACTCAGATCACGGGTGATTTGCGTCTTTTGTCCAGTTTTGTTATTTTAGGCAGCTCTTCCTCGAGGCTTTTCACTGCCTGGTTGATGCTCTGCAACTACATACCCGCAAAAAAAAAACAAGTATTTCCACCTCATTGAGGAAGCTTCAGGCCAATCCACATCCAACAAGCTGCTCTGAAAACTCTGCTCACATTTCGACAGTGCGCCGCAGCAGCTGAGGTAATCCCAACAATCGACAACATTCAAAATCAAATATAAACATCCTGATAGAAAAAGCCAATTCGTCCCCATCTCCCAAAGTTAAAAACATCCTTAAAAAAGTTTCCAGGATCTGAATTTGGACCTACAGTTTTGTAAAAGATGGACCAGCCCCCCCTTGGGCCAGACCTTACTTGTGTACCAAGTTTCATTGAAATCCGTCCATTAGTTTTGAGATACAGTGGGGGGTGGGGGGAATTTGCTGTCTGTTCACGTCCGCTGCGAATGAGGACAGAGAATTTGGCGCTCAGCCAAATCTTCATTCACTGCAGCAGGACTGGAGAATTCCACTGGCGTGAACGGCTGGAGAATTCTGGCCATATTGTTTGGAGACAAACCGAATATAAAAAACAGAAGCGAAACATTACCTTGGTCCACCTTCAGTGCAGGAAGTAGAAAGGTCCTGCATTTATATAGCACCTTGCATACCACCAACCATCTCAAAGTGCTTTACAGCCACTGAAGTATTTTTCTGATGTGTAATCACTGTTGGGAAACGCAGCAACAACTTTGCTCACTGCAAACTCCCTCCCGTAAATAGCAACATGATAATAACTGGATAGTCTTGATTTTGTCAGGGCGATTGCGGGATAAATATTGGGCCAAGACACTGGGAAAACTTTGCTGCTGTTTTTGAAATAGGCCATTGGGATCTTGTACTTCCACCCAAGCAGATCATGGTTTAACATCTCATCTGAAATATGGCACCTCTGACTGTGCAGTCAGTACTGCACTGCTGTGCAGTCAGTACTGCACTGAAGAGGGAGATTGATTTTTGTGCTTAGGTCCAGGTGTGGGATTTGAACCTGGAGCTTGTGGGTCGGAGGTGAGAGTGCTACCAACTGAGCCATGGCCGGCATCGGAGCTGAAATGTTGACCGTTAGCTGATTAACCTCCTGATTTGGTTGACTTCAGTGAGGCATCATAGAATCCATACAGTGCAGAAGGAGGCCATTAGGCCCATTGACAACAATCCCACCCAGATCCTATCCCCGTTAACCCCACGTATTTATCCTGCTAATCCTCCCGACACTAAGGGGTAATTTAGCGTGGCCAGTGCACCTAACCAGCACGTCTTTCGGACTGTGGGAGGAAACCGGAGCACCCGGAGGAAACCCACGCAGACACGTTCGATTCCCGGCTTGGGTCACTGCCTGTGCGTAAGCTGTCAAGTGCACTCAATGATCTGTGTTCCAGTGAGGCAGCAGTGGAGTTTGGTGGGGGGAGGAGGGGGTTGGTGGGCGGTGCACAGCATAGGGGAGTTACTTTAGGTTAAATCTTTCTGGATTAGCGATGGAGAAAATTCACTGAGGGTTTATGAACCCTAATGGTGCAGACTTGCATTTATATAGCGCCTTGAGCAACTTCAGGAAGTCGGCAAACACTTTACAACCAAGGAAATTCTTTCAAAGTGCAGTTACTGTGGTAGGAAATGAGAGCCAGTTTTTGCACAGCAAGCTCCCACAAAGAGCAATGTGATCATGATTGGATAATCTATTGGTTTAGAGATAAATATTGCCCAAGATATCATGAAGAACCCTCTCTGAAAGACTGCCACGGGATCTTTTCCCTTCAGCTGAGAAATCAAGGCGGGTCTCCATACAATACCTGAACAAGAGCATCCCTGACAGAGCATCATTCCCTTTGCACTGCACTGGAGCATCCGCCTCAATTGTGCACTCAAGTCCCTTGAGTGGGACATTGGCACCTAATCCATTGGTTCTGTTTGTCTCAGTCAGAAACTCAGATAAGCTGTCAAGTGCACTCAATGATCTGTGTTCCGATAGCACATCTCAGCTGGGAAGGCAGTGAAGACAGAGGTCCCAGTCTTCCAGAAAGGAAGAATATCACCCAGTTCAAGAGCGGCACAGTGGTTAGCACCACTGCCTCACAGCGCCAGGGACCCAGGTTCAAATCTGGCCTCGGGTGACTGTCTGTGTGGAGTTTGCATGTTCTTCCCGTATCTGCGTGAGTTTCCTCTGGGTGCTCCAGTTTCCTCCTACAGTTCAAAGATCTGCGGGTCAGGTTGATTGGCCATGGTAAATTGCCCCTTAGTGTCAGGGGGACTAGCAGGTTAGATACATGGGGTTATGGGGATAGGGCCTGGGTGGGATTGTTGTCGGCGTAAGTTCAATGGGCCAAGTGGCCTCCTTCTGCACTGTAGGGATTCTATGATTCCTTCCAGAATTCTATCCACCGGAGGAGCCTCAATGTAAATATTTCATTCATGGTGTCACCTTTGACTCTGGGATGATCACCTCATATTCATGACATCACGGAGACTGCCTATTTCCATCTCTGTAACATTGTCCAACATCGCCGCTGTTTCAGCTACCCAAACCCTCGTTCATGACCTTGTTGCTGCCAGACCTATTGAAACTTGCAGGATACTGCGAGGCCTGGATAGAGTGGATATGGAGAGGATGTTTCCACTCGTGGGAAAAACTAGAACCAGAGGGCACAACCTCCGGCTAAAGGGACAGGTTGAGGAGGAATTTCTTCAGCCAGAGAGTGGTGAATCTGTGGAACTCTTTGCCGTAGAAGGCTGTGGAGGCCAGGTCATTGAGTGTCTTTAAGACGGAGATAGATAGGTTCTTGATTAATAAGGAGATCAGGAGTTATGGGGAAAAGGAAGGAGAATGGGGATGAGAAAAATATCAGCCGTGGTTGAATGGCAGAGCAGACTTAATGGGCCGAGTGGCCTAATTCTGCTCCTATGTCTTATGGTCTTATGGCTGTGAACGTCAGGTCCTCCAAAGCTCTGCTGTCCCTGTCTTAACTTGCAGAAAGTTCTATTCCCCCATCAGCCGTGTGCTCGCTGGCCTACACTGGCTCCCAGCCCATCAACATCTGAATTTCAAAATTCTCACCCTTGTTTTCAAAATCCCTCTATTGTCTCACCCATCCATGTGTCTGTAACCACCTCCAGCCACACAACCCTCAGAGATATCTGCACCGCTCTAATTCCGGCCTCTTGAGCATCTCCAATTTTAACTGCTCCACCATTGAATCCAGCATAGAATCTCTACAGTGCAGAATGAGACCATTCGGCCCATTGTGCCTGCACTGACTGCAATCCCATCCAGGCTCTATTCCCGCAACCCCACTAATTAGCCTGCTTATCCCCCTGACACTAAGAGGCAATTTCGCATGGCCAATGCACCTAACCCACACATCTTTGGGCTGCGGGAGGAAATCGGAGCACCCGGAGGAAACCCACGCAGACACGGGGAGAACGTGCAAACTCCACCCAGACAGTAACCCGGGGCCGGAATTGAACCCGGGTCCCTGATGCTGTGAGGCAGCGGTGCTAACCACTGTGCCACTGTGGCTCTGCTTTGAGTTGCCTCGGGCTGAAGCTCGAATACCCTCCAACACCCCCCATCCCCACCTCGCCATCCCTCTACCACACTTTGCTTGGGATGTGCCATGACATTGCAGGTGCTATTTAAAGGTAAGTTGTTAGGGTTGAAAGATTACACCGGTGGCAGTGTGGCCCTCCCTCAGTACTGGGAGTGTCACCTGAGATATTGTGCGCAAGTCAGCGCCTGCAACGTCATGTTGCTCACCACCATGGGATCTCCAGTGGTTAGACCACCTGGCAGCACTCGGTGCCAAATAGCCCTTTGGAGGAGGTACCGGAGAGTCCCCGGCGGGACTGGTCCGACCCAAGGCGGTGGGTTGCTTCAGGAGATGAGAGAGAATCATAGAATCCTGCAGTGCAAAAGGAGACCATTCGGCCCATCGAGTCTGCACTAACCACAATCCCACCCAGGCCCCAATCCCCATAACCTCATCCATCGACCCCAGCTAGTCCCCCTGACACCAGAGGGGCAATTTTAGCACGGCCAATCCACCTAACCCACACATCTTTGGAGTGCGGGAGGAAACCCACGCAGACACGGGGAGAACGTGCAAACTCCGCACAGACAGTGACCCGAGCTGGGAATCGAACCCGGGTCCCTGGCGCTGTGAGGCAGCAGCGCTAACCACTGTGCCGCACCGTGCTGAGAGGGGGGTTGGGGGGGGGGGGGGGGGGACATCAGGTGGAATATCTGGGCAGACCTGGCCATGGCAGAATGGAACTTTGTCTGATGTATGAATTTTATGGCAGTGGCTTTGAAATGAGGCCATCCCGATTGACGGAAGGTTGTGCTGCTGCGTTGACAGATTGACGGAAGGTTGTGCTGCTGTGTTGAATGTGATTGCAGCACAACAGATTGTGAGTGAGGATGTCCTGTTTTTGTTTAGGCGTTTCGCTGCTATTTGCATTTTGCAATGTAAAGTGTGGTCCTGTTTACCATCTGTCGCTCGCTCTGATGCCGGCTGCAGGGCTGCTCAGATATGTGCTATTTTCTCATTGTCACGCGTCCCCTTATTAATGCTGAATTTTGTCAGCAGTGTGGAACTGGAAAGGGGAAATGGGAGGATGGTGAGGAGAAGAGGTTAGTCGAGAGGGGGGGTGTTGTTCTTACTGGGGGAATGATATTACAGCAGTGATGTTGTAAATGCAATGTCCGGGAGCCTGTCGTTTGGGAAAACCATTTTTTTTACTTAACTAATTTTTTTTGTCATTCTTGAAATTTTTTTCACAACCTGATTTGTTGGGACAAAGTGGAGGCAATGAATAAATCTTTCCCAAAATGGTGTTTACGAACAGCAAGGATTGGACGTGTGTTTCTGTGTGTGTGTGTACATGATTAGGTGCATTGGCCGTGCTAAATTCTCCCTCAGTGTAACCGAACAGGTGCCAGAGTGTGGCGATTAGGGGATTTTCACAGTAACTTCATTGCAGTGTTAATGTAAGCCTACTTGTGACACTAATAAATGAACTCAAACTGCATGCACGAGTGAGTGTGTGTGCACATGCACAGGTTTGTGTATATAATATTTGTATATGTACATGATATTGGGGGTGTGTGCATACATATAGGTAATTTTTGGACGTGAGGAGAGATAGTGAAGCGAGTTTTACAGCGGCAAACTTGTGATGGTTAAAGGTTCTCCTGCCAGAGGAACAAGTTCCCAGCAGATCAGGAACAGGAAGCAAGGAGATCCCAGTAGGTCAGGAACAGGAGGAAAGGAGATCCCAGTAGATCAGGAGCAGGAGGAAAGGAGATCCCAGTAGGTCAGGAGCAGGAGGAAAGGAGATCCCAGTAGATCAGGAACTGGAGGAAAGGAGATCCCAGTAGGTCAGGAAGAGGAGGAAAGAAGATCCCAGTAGGCCAGGAACGGGAGGAAAGGAGATCCCAGTAGATCAGGAACAGAAGGAAAGGAGATCCCAGTAGATCAGGAAGAAGAGGAAAGGAGATCCCAGTAGATCAGGAACAGGAGAAAACAGGATCCCAGTAGGTCAGGAACAGGAGGAAAGGAGATCCCAGTAGATCAGGAACAGGAGAAAACAGGATCCCAGTAGGTCAGGAACAGGAGGAAAGGAGATCCCAGTAGGTCAGGAACAGGAGGAAAGGAGATCCCAGTAGACCAGGAACAGGATGAAGGGGGATCCCAGTAGATCAGGGACAGGAGGAAAGGAGATCCCAGTAGACCAGGAACAGGAGGAAACAGGATCCCAGTAGATCAGAAACAGGATGAAGGGGGATCCCAGTAGATCAGGGGCAGGAGGAAGGGGGGATCCCAGTAGATCGGGGGCAGGGAGAAGGGGGGGATCTCCAGGAGTAAGTCGGAATCAGAGAAGAGAAGAATGGAAGCTGCACCATGGGGCGGGGGGCAGGCTGTGGAAGGGGACAGTTGTTGGCCTGGCCAGGAGGAGGTGCTGTTTGTCGGACTGTTGCAAAGCTGCTTCAACCCCACTGACTTCCCTGGATGGAAATGTAGAGAGCAGAGTGAGATGCTGAAGAACAGGAGCATCTGTGCTGGTGTTCTGCTTCGGAACACCAGCCACTGGAGACTGGCTGCAGAGCAAAGCGGTAATGCATTGGGGAAGGCAGTTTCTGACAAGAGTGGCAGTGGAATTGATGTCTGAATATTTAACCTACAAGACCAACCTCGGACATTTGGTTTTTATTATGTGGAGATGATGAGATGGTGTTTCTGATTGATGTAAGTAACTAATGCATTCATCCGAAATTGCCCTTTTATTCTAGCCAGAGGTGCCAGCTGTTTTGTTTTCACTTGTAGCTAAAATAATGCAGGGGGATTTCAGCCAAAAACATGACACATTCCCTCCTAGTATCTCACCGCATCATTTCCGTACCATTGTTTAATTTATTATTAATAAGACATTCAAATAAATTGTGTGGCGCTGTGATAGAGTAGATGGGGAGTAATTATTTCCATTGGTAGGAGTGAACACAGATCTTAAATAACTGACAAAAAGGCCAAGGGGAGATGAAAAGATTTTATTGAGTTGTTGTGGAGTGGTACAGTGGTTAGCACTGCTGCCTCACAGCGCCAGGGACCCGGGTTCAATTCCCAGCTTGGGTCACTGTCTGTGCAGAGTCTGCACATTCTCCCCATGTCTGCGTGGGTTTCCTTCGGGTGCTCCGGTTTCCTCCCACAGTCTGAAAGACGTGCTGGTTGGGTGCATTGGCCATGCTAAATTCTCCCTCAGTGTACCCCGAACAGGCGCCGGAGTGTGGCGACTAGGGGATTTTCACAGTAACTTCATTGCAGTGTTAATGTAAGCCTCGCTTGTGACACTAATAAATAAACGTGTGATCTGGAAGGCGCTGTCTGAAAGGGCGGTGAAGCAAATTCAAGAGGAACTTCCGAGGAATTGATATAGGTGTGAAAAGATCCGGGGGGTGGACGTAACTGGATAGCTCGATGAAGAAGAGCAGACCGTGCCAGGAGGGCTGAATGGCCTCTTGTGTTGCATCAGTCTGTAATTCCATATTTTATCAGACGTGTCCTCAGTGACTTTGTCGATAACCAGTGGCGTGTAATCAACTTGTGAGGCTCAAGAGATTTTTCCCCTGCCTGTGTGGAGCCAGACAGCAATCGGGAAGCCAGGCCACCGTTGGCCCCAGTGTAGCTCAGCCACATAGAAGAAACACGGCTGGGATTCCTTCCCGGTCCCAATTATGATCCCTACCGATGAGGTTATGTGTGTAGGTGATGACAGAATTGAGCTTCGGGGTGATGCCTTCGCAGTTGCATAGTCTGCAAGCCCGGACGGTTCATGCATCGCACACCAGCCTGGGGTGAGCGTACAACAAACGCATTGGGAGCAGGAATAGGCCACTCGGCCCCTCAATCCTGCTCCACCATTCTATAAGATCATGGCTGATCTGATTGTAACCACAACCCCACATCCCTGCCTACCCCCAATAAACTTCCACCCCCTTGTTAATCAAGAATCTATCCAGCTCAACCTTAAAAATATCCAAAGACTCTGTCTTTTGGAAAAGAAAGTTCCAGAGACTCAAGACCCTCTGAGAGAAAAAAACATCTCCTCATCTCTGTCTTAAATGAATGACCGCTGATGTTTAAACTATGACCCCTGGTCCATGATTCTCCCACAAGAGGGAACATGAGGGTCGGAGGGCAGTTGACACAGGCAGAACCAACGGAAATTTGGATGTTCGCTGCTGATACACTTCAATCCCATACATGCCTCAAGATTTATCTTATTGCTAAAAATGATAATCCAAATTCCCCAGAGTTCAAAACAGACTTAAGCCCTTGATATATGAGGAGAGGTTGAGGACCCTCGATGGAGTTTAGAAGGATGAGGGGGGAATCTCATTGAAACTTAGAGAATACTGAAAGGCCTGGATAGAGTGGACGTGGGGAAGATGTTTCCATTAGTAGGAGAGACTAGGATCCGAGGACACAACCTCAGGCTAAAGGGACGACCCTTTAGAACCGAGATGAGGAGGAATTTCTTCAGCCAGAGGGTGGTGAATCTGTGGAACTCATTGCCACAGAGGGCTGTGGAGGCCAGGTCATTGAGTGTCTTTAAGAGAGAGATAGATAGGTTCTTGATCAATAAGGGGATCGGGGGTTACAGGGAAAAGGTAGGAGGGTGGGGATGAGAATCACGTCAGCTATGATTGAATGGCGGAGCAGACTCGAAGGGTTGAATGGCCTAATTCTGCTCCTATATCTTATGGTCTTATAGGTGGACAATGTTTTTCTATTTTTGCTTCCAAAGTTTCCTTGTGCAGTGGCCAGTGAAAATTGCCTGCTTGATGTTGTACGCTGTTACCATGGTTCCTCTGTGTTCTCTGCCCAGGTAATCATGGTAAAATATGATCTCACTGAAGGAGAGATGAGGAGAGATTGAGTTGCCCGGGCCTGTATTCCCTAGAGATGAGATTAGATCTCATTGAAATATATAAAATTCTTGAAAGGGCTGGATGGGGAAATATTTTCCCTTCGCTGGAGTGCCCAGAACTAGAGATTACGCTCCTCGGATACAGGGTTGGCTATTTTGGACTTGAGCGAGAAGAAATTTCTTTACTCAGAGGGTTACAAATTTTTGGGATTCTCTATCTCTCGGGACTGTGGGTGTTCAGTCATTGAGTATATTCAAGACTGAGAATCAACAGATTCCTGGCCACTTAGGGAATCAAAGTTTACATATTTGTTAGTGTCACAAGTAGGCTTACATGGTCGAGAGCTTCGAGTTTCTAGGTGTCCAGATCACCAACAACCTGTCCTGGTCCCACCACGCTGACGCTATAGTTAAGAAAGCCCACCAACGCCTCTACTTTCTCAGAAGACTGAGGAAACTTGGCATGTTAGGTACGACTCTCACCAACTTTTACAGGTGCACCATGGAAAGCATTCTTCCTGATTGTATCACAGCTTGGAAGATCAGCCATGAACTTACTCAATGGTGGAGTAGGTGCAAGGGGCCCAATGCTGTCCTACTTCTTATATTCTTTTAAAAGAATTAAAGATTAATTCGCCTCAAAACTGCATGCAGTGCAAATAGTGGAGCTAAACTTTAATAAAAAAGACAGGATGAGACGAACACATGTGAGGTGACTCAAAACACAAGTAACAAGCTGGGAAATGAGGTTGTGGCACTGTTGGCGTTGTGGCACCTGTTCGGGTACACCGAGGGAGAATTTAGCACGGCCAATGCACCTAACCAGCAAGTCTTTCGGACCGTGGGAGGAAACTGGAGCACCCAAAGGAAACCCAAGCAAATACGGGGAGAACGCGCAAACTCCACATAGACACAGTACACCGAGGGAGAATTTAGCATAGCCAATGCACCTAACCAGCACATCTTTCGGACTGTGGGAGGAAACCGGAGCACCCGGAGGAAACTCACGCAGACACGGGGAGAACATGCAGACGCCACACAGACAGTGACCCAAGCCGGGAATCGAACCCGGGTCCTTGGCGCTGTGAGGCAGCAGTGCGAACCACTGTGCCACTGCCTTGCATCATGGCCAGCAAGAATAGAGAATTTGGCACTCGGCCAAATCGCCGTTCACAGCAGCGGGACTGGATAATTCCAGCCACGGGCGAGGTTGGAGAATTCTGGCCGTAAAGTTCAAAACGAGTATGCTTTTCATTCGAAGTACTGACCGGATCTCTACCTTCATTTCCAGTGTGTCAACTGACTGGAGGAAATTAGCCTCATGGTAAAGAATAAGATTCTGGTTGATTTGTTTGTGCGAATGAGTTCATCAGAGACAATAAAACTGAGCAGCTGCCCACACCTGTGCCAAAATATTTTGCTGCATCACCTCGGGAAGAATGTAGTCTATATGTTTAATTCCAACCCACGTGTCTTGTTTCCTTATCCTGAAGGCACAATATCTGGTTGAGCTGTCCTGAGAGAAGTGGAGGATGAGAAGGTCTGCTAGCTCCCTGTCCAGCGCGCTATGTCTTCCATCTTAGCACTCAACCTGAATGTCCTGATGATGTTTGTCCCTAGCAACCATCCAGACTCTCATTTTTGGACGTAGTATTTGAGTAATTCTGCTCATGATGTCCGTTAAGTGAGATAGAACTGATAACTTCAAACCCTAGGTCCCAAAGCCCTCTATAACACTGCAGTTGCCCACACCTCAGGTCAGAGTCTGTTGCAGACTCAATTGGAAGAGATTCATTGCTATCGGAATTCAACAACTCTGTTATTATTGTATCGTGTGGCCCCCAGACTGATAGAAGGTGAACAAGATGCGCTTTGGTTTATTTCCTTGTCCACCAGTTCCTATGAACTAAAGTTTAAGTTTAAAGTTTAGTGTCACAAGTAGGCTTACATTAACACTACAATGAAGCTACTGTGAAAATCCCCTAGTCGCCACACTCTGGCGCCTGTTCGGGTTCACTGAGGGAGAATTTAGCACGGCCAATGCATCTAACCAGCACGTCTTTTGGACTGTGGGTGGAAACCGGAGCACCCGGAGGAAACCCACGCAGACACGGGGAGAACATGCAGACTCCACACAGACAGTGACCCAAGCCGGGAATTGAACCCGGGTCCCTGGCACTGTGAGGCAGCAGTGCTAACCACCCTGCCACCCATTATGTGCACGTTCATTTGTATATAAGCTCACCAACTATCCTGAACTCTTGGAGCAAACAAATTCTCTCCTTTACAGCTGTCTTTGTCTTATTGTTCACTCGTGTAAGTCCCCCCCCGCAACCCTTCCTGAAGCTCAGTCTAGGGAAACGCAAGGACCAAGTGTTATCATCACTGAAAAAAATCTAGGATCAGTCTGTTTCATCGGCACCCTCTGGTAACATGTCCACATGGCTAATTTTCATGTGTGATGGAGAGTGACTATCACAGGGGACTATATCCCATTCATGTCCAATCCTGCTCTCACCTGCTGTATGCACAGGCATTTTCCAACAGTGTAATGTTTTCTCTACCCTCTCCCAGGGGTACCTGGCACTGACAGCATCACGCAGTCTCGGAATGACACCAATTGAAGATCTCTTGAGAATCGAGGTGAAAGAAAGATAGATGGATCTGCAAAATCCTCCGGGGTTTTCTCTCTCTCTTTCTCCTACTCTCCCTCTCTCACTCTCTCATTCTCACATTGTACTTTGCCGAGCCTTCGTTTGTTCCATTGCCTGCAGCCATGGCGACGTCACACACTGGAAGCCACATCCACAGCATGCAGTTGCAATGTTAACATCCCTCTGGCATTGTTCCCAGGAACAGACACTGAACTGGGCGAAGAGCCAAATGGCATCCTCCACAGTGACTGAGGGTTTCTCCTCGCTATGTTGAAAGCAGAGCTAATTATAGGGTTAATTACTACACTGAAGCAGGATCCGATACACAAACGGGACGGGGTGGAGGGGGGAGTGGGGATGGGGGTCTCCAAAACAACAACAGCAACATATTTATATACAGCGTCTTCAGTGTACGACAAAGGGTTGTGAACGTAGCCCAGTCCATCACGCCAACCAGCCTCCCATCCATTGACTCCTTCTACACTTCCCGCTGCCTCGGAAAAGCAGCCAGCATAATCAAGGACCCCGGACACATTCTCTCTTCCACCTTCTTCCGTCGGGGAAAAAATACAAAAGTACAGTATGCTTTGTCTGTATAGCGCGCAAGAAACAATACTTTTCACTGTGTCCCAATACATGTGACAATAATAAAGCAAATCAAATCAGATCAGGTCACATACTAACTGACTCAAGAACAGCTTCTTCCCTGCTGCCATCAGACATTTGAATGGACCTACCTCATATTAAGTTGATCTTGCTCTACACCCTAGCTATGAATGTAACACCGCATTCTGCACTCTCTCCTTTCCTTCTCTATGAACGGTATGCTTTGTCTGTATAGTGTGCAAGAAACAATACTTTTCACTGTATACTAATACATGTGACAATAATAAATTAGTGAGGGATGGGAGGCTTAGGGGGGATTTGAGGAAAACCTTTTTTACCCAGAGGGTGGTGACGGTCTGGAATGCGCTGCCTGGGAGGGTGGTGGAGGCGGGATGCCTCACATCCTTTAAAAATACCTGGATGAGTACTTAGCACGCCATAACATTCAAGGCTATGGGCCAAGTGCTGGCAAATGGGATTAGGTGGGCAGGTCAGGGCCTTTCATGGGTCGGTGCTGACTCGATGGGCCAAAGGGCCTCTTCTGCACTGTATTATTCTGTGATTCTGTAAATCAGATCAAATTAATAAAACATCGCGAGGTGCTTCACGGGAGAATTTTTCATATTGTTTGATGAGAGGTGAGTGTCGCTGGCTGGGCCAGCGGTTGTTGCTCTTGTCATCCCTAATTGTCCCTGAGAAGATGGCGGTGAGCAAACAAAATCTGACACTGGGCCGCACAAGGAGATAGGAGGAGGGTGAGCGACCAAAGGCTTGGCTGAAGAGGGTGAGGTTTCACAGAGTGCCTGAAAGGCAGAAGGTTAGGGAGGGAATTCCAAGGCCACAGAAGGCATTGCCAGCGAATGTTGGGAAATCAGTGCTGCCCAGGAGGAGAGAATGAGGGGAGTGCAGAGGATTGTGGGACTGGAGGTAACCACAGGGATGGGAGGGGAAGAGGCTATGGAGAAACTTGAAAACAAGGATGGGAATTTTGGGATCAGGTGGTTGCTCAGTTGGGTGCCGGTGTATGTCAGCGAGCGCAGGGGTGATAGGGAAACAGAACTTGGTGCAAATCGGAACACAGGTCTGGGTGACAGACATGAAAATAGAGAGCACGGAAATAAATAAAGTCGTATTGGAATGGTGTTATTGGCAGCCTCGGCACACCCCAAAATGTTTCCCAGCCAAACATCCCGTTTATGTATCGGATTCTCCTTCAGTGCTGTAATTTACTGAGGTGTAGCCACTGTTGCAATCTGGGAAACAAGGCAGCCAGTGACCGCACAGCAAGGCACTCTACTAAACAAAAATCTACCAATCAATGTTTTGGTTTTTATTTATCATTTGACCCCAACAACAATGTTTTGAAGGAGGGAGTTACGGATTTCCTGTGAAGATGAGTTTCCTGACATCACCTCTAAATGACCGAGCTCCAGTTTTGGGGTTATCTCCTCCTCACTGTTCGAGCAGAGAAGTCAGGTCGAAAGGAACAAGAGCCGGCCGTTTAACCCCTTCAGCTCGTTCAGTCACCAATCAGACGATGGCAGTTCTGCAATCTCTAGATACCTGCCGTTGGCAAATTTCCTAAATACCATTCCAATTCTCTTCCCACACCTAGCGGCGCGCTCAGGGAGACTTTCATCTGTTTCCATAGCTGGCAATTCCCAGAACATGTCACTAGTCTGTCATCAGGGGCTTGTAGCTTGGGGGGGGGGGGGGGGTGGGGGGGGGGGTGGGAGCACCACTCCGCATCAAGCTTGGCTGACCAGGAGTCTCTCCCGCTCTTACTGCCAGCCATTGACGTGTTTGGAAGGGTTTTGTAGGTTGGCATTCAACCAATGGTTAGCACTGCTGCCTCACAGCTCTAAGGACCCGGGTTCGATTCCCGGCTTGGGTCACTGTCTGTGTGGAGTTTGCACATTCTCCCCATGTCTGCGTGGGTTTCCTCCGGGTGCTCCAGTTTCCTCCCACAGTCCAAAGATGTGCGGGTTAGGTGGATTGGACATGCTAATTTAACCCTTGGGAAACATTTTGGGGTGTGCCGAGGCTGTCAATAACACCATTCCAATATGACTTTATTTATTTCCGTGCTTTCTATTTTCATGTCTGTCACCCAGACCTGTGTTCTGATTTGCACCAAGTTCTGTGATAGGTTAGAGGGATTAGCAGGGTAGTTAAGCAGGGATAGGACCTGGGTGGGATTGTGGTCGGTGCAGACTCGATGGGCCGAATGGCCTCCTACTGCACTGTAGGGATCCTATTTTTGACCGCGTTATGAACATACCTTCCTTGGCCATCAAGTCTTGGGGCGAGACTCGGAAATTTCTGTCTCAGAGGCAGGGACTCTAACCCACTGCGCCACAGGACCTCATATCCTTAATACCTAATGTTCATAGAAAGCTATCAAACTCCTTTTAAAATTAGTTCCCCATCTATTTTTTTTACTTACCCTTTTCAGCAATTTAAATTTCCTGAGCAGGTTCTGTTGGTCTACTGTCTGTTGGGTTCTTATGTTGTGATTGACTCTCACACGGAAACAAGGATACTGTGTGAGGAGACAGATGTGTGATTTACGTCAAATGTAGCCCAGCAGTGATGATGCTGGGTTTGGAGCTTTTGACCTGTTGACTGAGAGCATTAGCACCTGGGATGAGTCACCGATGTGTGTTGGACATCTTCCCTCTGAGTGCATCATGGCCAGACTGTGCCTGGTGATCTGTCAGAAGGAGAAATCTCTCTATCAAGTACGGGAGCCAGAGGAGAGGCAGTGATAATTGAGAGGACTCTCGCTCCGCAAGAGTGTCATGGGATCCTTCACACCTCTTCTGAAAACTAGCACCTGTCCTTTGGCAGGCTGGCACTGCAGTGTAATATTGAGGGAATGCGACACTGTCAGATGTGCCACTTATTGATTGAGATATAGATACTCCACCTACTTCACAGGTGACTGTGAAGTCGACCATGGTGTTATTTGAGGAGAGTTCTTACTGGTATCCGGGCCAATATTAATCCCTCAACCAACGTCAGTAAAGGACTATATTTGGTTATTATCAGACTGCGGTTTGTGGGAGCCTGCTATGCACAAATTGGCTGCTCCATTTCCTTTGGGCGGCACGGCGGCACAGTGGTTAGCACTGCTGCCTCACAGCACCAGGGACCCGGGTTCGATTCCCAGCTTGGGTCACTGTCTGTGCGGAGTTTGCACATTCTCCCCGTGTCTGTGTGGGTTTCCTCTGGGTGCTCCGGTTTCCTCCCACAGCTCAAAGATGTGCGGGTTAGGGTGGATTGGCCATGTTAAATTGCCCCTTAGTGTCAGGGGGACTAGCTAGGGTAAATGCATGGGGTTATGAGGATAGGGCCTGGGTGGGATTGTGGTCAGTGCAGACTCGATGGGCTGAATGGCCTCCTTCTGCACCGTGGGATTCTATAATTCTATAATTACAGCAGTGATTAGGTTCGAAGGTGCTTCATTGGCCGTGAAGCACTTTGGGATCCGTTGTGAGGGCAGTTTGAAAGTATTTCACTGGCCAGAAGGGGCCAGCAGTTGTGAAAGGTCCTCTCTACCAATGCAAGTCTTCTTTTCCATCAACCTAGATTCTGGGTCCAAGTAGATGGAGTGGGGTTTGACCCCATGACCTCCTGACTCAAGGGTTCGAGTTTGGGCAGCTGAGGACAGCTGACGCTTAGTTGTGGGAGTGGGGGAGGGGGGGGCGGTGGTGGGGAGAAATGCCCAGGGTGGTGATGAGGAAAATCTGGGCTGGGCAGTCTAAAAGAAATGACATTGTCTCCAAGTTGCCCGTGTGCGCTGGATGTGGTTTTACCGTCGAGATGCTAACAGCGGGCATTGAATGTGGAAATATTCTGGCTGGACGTTTGGAAATTTGTTCCGCTGGTACAGTTTTGTAAATCGCTGAGAAGAAAACAAGTTCTGCCTTGAAGAATTGACCACTGGGGCGGTACTGCTGATAAGTGCGTTGTTTTTTTTTCAGTTTTGGATGGGGCCCAGACTGGCGGACTGGAAGTCTGCTGTCACTGCCCTCTCACACCTTCCAATAAGTGAAATCAGTTTTAAGGAGATTGAAAGCCTATTGCCCATGGAAGTGTGTTGACGGCATGGATTAGCCCAATATTTACCATTTAGATTGTCTATCCGGCTCAGAGAGACCTTAGCTGATGTGGGAAGGGTAAATGTCCCATCGCATTTCTGATGCGTGGTTGGGGCATAGAATCATAGAATCTCTACAGTGCAGGAGGAGGCCATTCGGCCCACCGAGTCTGCACCGACCACAATCCCAATCGAATCTGCATCGACCACAATCCCACCCAGCCCTATTCCCGTAATCCCGCATATTTACCCTGTTAATCCCCTGTCAATTTAGCATGGCCAACCAACAGTGCAATGGTTTATTCATTATTGTCACGAGTAGGCTTACATTTACGCTGCAATGAAGTTCCTGTGAAAATCCCCCAGTTGCCACACTCCGGCGCCTGTTCGGGTACACTGAGGGAGAATTTAGCGTGGCCAATGTACCCTAACCAGCACGTCTTTCAGACTGTGGGAGGAAACCGGAGCACCCGGAGGAAACCCACGCAGACACGGGGGAGAACGTGCAGACTCCGCACAGCCAGCGAACCAAGCCGGGAATCGAATTCGGGTCCGTGGTGCTGTGAGGCAGCAGTGCAGTGCTAACTACTGTGCCACCCCGATGGAAACCTTTCCCTGCTGTGACCTTTTAGTGGGAGCAGACTCCATTCAGCTTAAGTAAGAACACTCAGGTGATTGACGCAAACGGCTTTTGCCCTTTCTTTTCATTTCCTGCCGCCGCTTTCCTTCTCCGCTTTTTAAGAAGAAAAATTAAAAACCTCTTCATACAAACAGAGCTCATTATGCAAAGAAACTGTTCATTGACTGAAGCTTGCTCGTTTGAAATAATCTTAGCAGTTTGGGTAATTGAAATATAAAAGAATTAGCAACACTAATTTCATGGGCACAATGCCAACAGTGACATCTGCAGTCATTCCTGTCATCTTCCACCAACAACCACCTCCCCCCGCCCCCCCCTCCCCCTCCTCCCCCAACCCCCACCCCTTCCCTCAGACCTTCCCCTTCGTATTAAAAGGCAAACATTTTTACAGTCGGAACTGTTGGCTCGGATTTAACCGGAACATGAAAGCTGTGACGAATCTGTCAGGCAGCCTTTATCGGGCACAGGCTCTCTTACCCCTGCCCTGCCCGCCCGCCCAGGGGCAGCTTTGACAGCTGTGCGCGCGAGAGCTGGTCGGTTGGCCAAGGTGAAGGTCGCTGCAGCTCGGGGACAGTTTGGACGCAAGAGAAACCTTCAGGGAGGGAGAGAGAGCGAGCGAGGGCGAGAGAGAGAGAGAGAGAGTGTGCAAACTGTGTGAAAAAAGGGAACAGGCTGAACACGTGAGACAAGCGAGAATTGAAAGCTGTCTGACTCGTCTATTGACAACACAAACATTCTGGTGAGCCACCTGGACTTCATTTTGTATTGCACAAAAAAAAAAGACATTGAAGCTTTAACCCTCGAGTCTCCTCGAGGATTTGGGAACCCTCTTTTCCCCCTGGCCCTACTCTTTGTGATTTATTGCTCTTGGTCCTGCTGTATTGTGCCGTTATGCACTATGGGGGGGGTCAGCGTGTCAGCAACGACAGGTTGCATTGATATAGCGCCTTTAGTGTTGTAAAATGTCCCAAGGCACTTTTGATACCCAGCCACAAAAGGAGGTAAAGGACAGGTGGCCAAAAACTCGGTCAAAGACATAGGTTATAATGTCTTGAAGGAGGAGAGTGAGGTAGGGATGCGGAGAGATTTAGGGAGGGAATTCCATCTCCTATTAACCCATTTTAAAAATCGGAACTATATTTATTTCCTTCTTGAAACGATTCAATGATTCAGACTCCCCCGCGCTATGGGGGCAGCGAGTTCCACAAATTCACCACCTTCTGCGAGAAGTCGTTCTCCCTCATCTCAGTTTTAAATCTACCGCCTCTCATAGAATCCCTACAGTGCAGAAGGAAACCATTCGGCCCATCGAGTCTGCACCGACTACAGTCCCAACCAGGCCCTATCCCCGTAACCCCATGCATTTACCTTAGCTAGTCCCCCTGACAGTAAGGGGCAATTTTAGCATGGCCAATCCACCTAACCCGCACATCTTTGGATTGTGGGAGGAAACCGGAGCACCCGGAGGAAACCCACGCAGACACGGGGAGAATGTGCAAACTCCACACAGACAGTGGTCCAACCCGGGATTGAAACCTGGTCCCTGGCGCTGTGAGGCAGCAGAGCTAACCACTGTGCCACCCTCAACCGATACCTGTGACTTCCTGTTCTAGGTTGCCCCGCAGGGGGAAACCTTTGGTCTACGTTTACTTTATCAATCAACTGATGGAGGGATTAAGATCGGGGATGACTGGGAGTACAAAATTGAAGGTGTGCAGAGATCTCAGACGGTTCTAGGATTTGATTTGACTTGATTTGATTTGATTTATTATTGCCACATGTATTAACATACAGTGAAAAGTATTGTTTCTTACGCGCTATACAGACAAAGCATACTGTTCATAGAGAAGGAAAGGAAAGATGTTACAGTCATAGCTAGGGCGTAGAGAAAGATCAACTTAATGCAAGGTAGGTCCATTCAAAAGTCTGACGGCAGCAAGGAAGAAGCTGTTCTTGAGTCGGTTGGTACGTGACCTCAGACTTTTGTATCTTTTTCCCGACGGAAGAGAGAATGTCCAGGGTGCGTGGGGTCCTTAATTATGCTGGCTGCTTTGCCGAGGCAGCGGGAAGTGTAGACAGAGTCAAAGGATGGGAGGCTGGTTTGCGTGATGGATTGGGCTACATTCACGACCTTTTGTAGTTTCTTGCGGTCTTGGGCAGAGCAGGAGCCATACCAAGCTGTGATACAACCAGAAAGAATGCTTTCTATGGTGCTTTCTATGGACTGGAGAAGGGTATTCAGATAGGGAGGGGTGTAAAGCTCTCTGTACCAGTATGATTTTTCAATGTCCCACGGGACAACCACCTGATGCCACTCTGAGCCAGCTGCCTGGACAGCGATGGGTTCAGGACCGCCAGCTGCTGATTGCCTTGGGTTTTTTTTTGTAAATCAGAACATTTCTGTGAAGCATTTAGCATTTTTCCTGTGTCCATATAATGCATTGAGACAGTGTGTTCATGACACTGTTTTACAAATGATTAATTTCCATCACATGTGGCTGCAGGTGAACTGTGAATATTAACCTGAGTTATTACAAATCTTTCAGAAATTGTCCATAACCCTCTGCTTCCTGGAATTAACATTTAATTTCATGCATTTCCATCAACATTTCCCATTCAATTTTTCCATGTCAACCGTCACATGTAGTTGCACGCTCTGGTCAATAGGGGGTCTCTGTGGCATCAATCTCCTCAATTCTTTTTAGCAACTCTCTTATGTTCCTAAAAAGAATTATATTCATCAACTGGCGATGGGCAACATCACATTTATTTATGTATTTAAACTGCAACAGGTACAAGAGATTAGTAACTAAGTGAAAATAAGCGTGCCTCATTCTTTGAGGCAGCACGGTGGCACAGTGGTTAGCACTGCTACCTCACAGCGCCAGGGACCCAGGTTCGATTCCCGGCCTGGGTCATTGTCTGTGGGGAGTCTGCATGTTCTCCCCATGTCTGCGTGGATTTCCTCCGGATGCTCCGGTTTCATCCCATAGTCCAAAGATATGCAGGTTAGGTGTGTTGACCATGTTAAATTGCCCCTTATTGTCCAAATATGTGCAGTTTAGGTGGATTGGCCATACTGAATTGCCCCTTAGTGCCCAAAGATGCGTGGATGAGCCAGGGTAAATGTGGGGGGTTATGAGAATAGGGTGGGGGAGAGGGTGTAGGTAAGATACACTGGCAGGGAGTCAGTGCAGTCTCGATGGGCCGAATGGCCTCTTCTGCACTGTACTGATCCTATGCTTCTATTCTATGATCATGGATAACTATTATACTCCAGAGAGGAGGACTACCCCAGTTAGCATTACGCAAGTATAACTCTTATACAAATTTCTTTCGAGGGTACACTATTCATGTAATGAGGCCGATAATAAAAAAACCTACAAAACCTATGACTTTATAAATAGAGGACAAAAGCTGTGTGAAAAGCTTCATAAATCAATGGTTAGGTCCCAGCTGGTGTCTAATTCCGGGCACCAGACTTTAGGAAGAATGTCAAGGCCTTTGGTGCGGCTGCAAAGGAGTTTTACCAAAATGGCACCGGCAACGAGGGACCTCCGTTACGTAGAGAGACTGGAGAAGCTGGAATTGTTCTCCTCAAGAGAGGCAGAAAGTTAAGGACGAGATTTCATTCAAATTTTTGGAGGTAATTTGAGAAGGTGTGTAAGGAATAGCAGGAGGGTTGAGGAGTTTTAAAGTTTAAGGGGTTTTCAAGTTTATTTATTAGTCGCAAGTAGGCTCACATTCACATTGTAATGAAGTTACTGTGTAAATCCCCTAGTCGCCACACTCCGGCGCCTGTTCGGGTACACTGAGGGAGAATTTAGCACGGCCAATGCACCCTAACCAGCACGTCTTTGGACTGTGGGAGGAAACCGGAGCACCCGGAGGAAACCCACGCAGACACAGAGAGAAGGTGCAGACTCCACACAGACAGTCACCCAAGCCGGGAATTGAACCGAGCCGGCAGAAGTATTTGAGGTACTAAATTAGTATTTTGCACCTGTGAGGCAGCAGCGCTAACCACCGTGCCAATATAGATATATGATGATTGGGAAAAAAAGCCAAGAGGAAATTCGACCTTCTCTCTATAAAGTGAGTTGTGAACTGGAATGCATTGCCAGATTGGAAGTAGAGACTTTGAAAAGTAAATTCTACACGTGCTTAAAATAATTTTTTGTGGCACGGTAGCACAGTGGTTAGCACTGCTGCCTCACAGCTCCAGAGACCCGGGATCGATTCCTGGCCTGGGTGACTATCTGTGTGGAGTCTGCACGTTCTCCCCTTGTCTGCGTGGGTTTCCTCCGGGTGCTCCGGTTTCTTCCCACAGTCCAAAAGATACGCGGGTTAGAGGTATTGGCCGTGCTAAATTGTCCCTCAGTGTCCCGGGATGTGTAGGCTAGAGGGATTAGCGGGGTAAATACGTGGGGTTACGGGGATAGGGCCTAGGTGGGATTCTTATCGGTGCAGACTCGATGGGCTGAATGGCCTCCTTCTGTACTGTAGGGATTCTATGATTCTATTCTATTTTTAACTGTGGAGAAAGAGCAGAAGGCTCGTGGGTTTTGACACAACAGCTCATTCAGAGAGCCAGCACAGGTAAGATGGGCCCAATAGTCACTCCCTACATGGGGCTGGTCTGTGCTGAGTTTTCTCATTCGGATTAACTCCAGTGGCTAATTCCAGGCGCTGTGAATGGGATGTAAAAGGAGGGCTCACCGTCTGTGTTCTTGCATGGAGAATCAGCACTCGAGCAAGATACTGAATTTCAGTGTGGGACTGCACCACAGCAGGGGGGGGGCGTCTCCTTCAGCGGGGACCAGAGTGAGGAAGAAAGTAGATTGGTAGGGTTGTGGAGGGGGCACGTTGTGTAGTGTCTGCCCGAGTGCTTCCCAGTCCTCTCGCTACGACTCCCTCCCCCACCCCCAGCCTCTTCATCTCAGCCCCAGATGTTCATTAATCTTCATCTGAACAGCTGGGTGGAAATTCCTTTGTTGGCATTGCAGCTCACCGTTCAGTTAGTTTTGTTGGATGTGTTTTGAGAGGGAAGAGGCTTTTAGGTTTGGATGTGTGATGTCCCCTCCTGTCACCCTCACCGTACAGACATCACACACGGAGGAGTCGCCATGAAGGATCGAAAAGTGAAAGGGAGATTGGATGAGGTTTTATTCCAGATGAAAAGATCTCCATGCAGTGCCTTGAATATCTCAATAGTCGTTCTTGGAAAATGTCAACTTTTCCTACTTTAGCACCAAGCGCGCTAAACTCAGCCACATCGGCAGGTAAAGCTTTTTCTAGCCCACACCAAATCTCAGCAGAGCATCAGGGCGGCGCGGTAGCACAGTGGTTAGCACTGCTGCCTCACAGCGTCAGGGACCCGGGTTCAATCCCGGCCTCAATTCGCTGTCTTTGTGGAGTTTGCACGTTCTCCCCGTGTCTGCGTGGGTTTCCTCCCACAATCCAATGATGTGCGGGTTAGGTTGATTGGGTATGCTAAATTGCCCCTTAGTGTCAGGGGGATTCACGAATAAATATGTGGGGTTATGGGGATAGGACCTGGGTGGGATTGTGGTCTGTGCAGACTCAATGGGTTGAATGGCCTCCTTCTGCACTGTAGGATTCTATGGCCACTGGCCACACCTTGAAGATCTTTGAGTGAACACCGCCCTGGTGCACCAGCTCTCACTTCCTCCCCTTCCCTCCGCCATTATGACCAATCGATTTTCCTCCCCGGTCAAACTCTATGACCGCCACTGCACAATAGGATGATAGCAGCAGGTTGCAAGTGGACACCATCATCTCCATTCACACACCATCCCCCAATGGGATATGTACCAACTGTGCCTTTCTGTTCGCTGG
Source organism: Mustelus asterias (assembly GCF_964213995.1). Taxonomy (NCBI): domain Eukaryota; kingdom Metazoa; phylum Chordata; class Chondrichthyes; order Carcharhiniformes; family Triakidae; genus Mustelus; species Mustelus asterias. The sequence continues at coordinate 73,295,891 of NC_135820.1, read as the reverse complement.
ATCAAAATCTTGGAAGTCGCTACCCAACAGCAACACGTGTACACGACTTACATGGTGTACGTGTAGGCGTACCACACGGACTTCAGCAGTCCAAGATGTCCCTACCTCCTTCTCAAGGGGTCGCCAAGGACTGGCGATGTAAGTTAGGCTTGCCAGTGACGCTCACATCCCGAAGATTAATGGGTCAAAACTCATGGGTGCAGACTCGATGGGCTGAAGAGCCCTATCTGCATTGTATGGGTGGGATTTTCCAGCCGTGCTCGCCCCAAAACTGGAAAACCCCCCCCCCCCCCCCCCCAGCCCCATCCCTACTACAATTCCCCTGGTGGGCAGGACAAGAAAATCCCGCCCTATGCCTCTAAAACCACGCCTTGGTGCGTTAAAACACAGGTACCTGGGCATTGAGTTTACTGGGTTCAATGGCTGACCCTTCCATTCTGTCGCCTCCTGCACAATGCCAGTCTGAGGGGGAACTGGTGGATGGACGTCAGGCCCGATGGCAGAATCAGCCAGCACTTCGTCCAGAGAATTTCAAAATATGTGCACAGAGAAAAGAGACTGCAGTCCGACAAATCGGGTACGTCCCCAAAACCTCTTCCCCCCTCTGCCCAGATTGTGATGGTTTTGGGGCAGAATGGGGGCTTATGGAGTTGCTGGCGTTGAACTGGGGAGGGCACAGCAAGAAGCCTCACAACACCACAAGTTAAAGTGCAACAGTTTTATTTGGAATGGCGAGCTTTCAGCACACTGCTCCTTCATCTGGTGAGTGCTTTGACCCAGCACTTGGTCAGCTGTCCGTGCCTCAGCACTGACATTTTGTTTGATAATCATTCCTGTGAAATATGTTTCCTGTCCTGAAGGTGCTACACAAACACAGGTTGTTGTTGTTGTTGTGTGGTAACTCTGCGATTTAGTTCTGTGTATCTTTGCCCGTTCATTCTCTCTGTAGTTAGCCATCAGACGCCCTCTCCCCAGTCACAGCTAACCTGAGTCAATGCCAGCTGGCAGTGGCCCGCTATCCAGGCTAACTTGCCCCATGCTTGGTTGGCAAGTAGCAAGAATGAGATAAATTGGTCATGATGTGGAGATGCCGGCGTTGGACTGGGGTGGGCACAGTAAGAAGTCTCACAACACCAGGTTAAAGTCCAACAGGTTTATTTGGTAGCAAATACCATAAACTTTCGGAGCACAGCTCCTGAGACTTCTTACCATAAATTGGTCAGCCAGACCCATCCGGGGATGTGCGAAAGAAAGACTTGCATTTATATAGCACCAACATCTGAAAGTGCTTTACAGCCAGTGAAAAAAGTGCAGTTATTGTTGTAACGTAGGAAACACAGCATTCAGTTTGTGCACAGCAAGCTCCCATAAACTTATTTAAGGCTGAGATGGATAGATTTTCGATCAGTAAGGGAATCAAGGCTGACGGGGAAAGGGCAGGAAAGTGGATGTGAGGAATGTGTCAGGTCAGCCGTGATCCTATTGAATGGCGGAACAGGCTGGACGGGCTGAACGGCCTCCTCCTGTTTCTATTTCTTATGGGATGGTGTTAAAGTTTATTTATTAGTGTCACAAGTAGGCTTACATTAACACTACAATGAAGTTACTGTGAAAATCCCCGAGTCGCCACACTCCGGCGCCTGTTCGGGTACACTGAGGAAGAATTTAGCACGGCCAATGCACCCTAACCAGCACGTCTTTCGGACTGCTGGAGGAAACCCACGCAGACACGGGGAGAATGTGCAGACTCTGCGCAGACAGTGACCTAAGCCGGGAATCGAACCCGGGTCCCTGGTGCTGTGAGGCAGCAGTGCTAACCACTGTGCCACCGTGCTGCCCCTGAATCATTGTGTTCCCTCAACAATCTAATTCGCTGGGGGTAATTTGGACTTTCTGCAGTAGCGTAACTCGAGCTTGTACAAAAACAAGACGCTGTACATTTCTTCCCACCCCTCCCCCCCGCCCAGTTTAATATTATATTTGATCATTGCTCATAACTTGTGAGTGTGGAATCCATCGGTATGCTTGTATTACACAGTAGTGTTTGGGTTTTGTAATCTATTAAGTTAATGAGAGGCCTTTATTGGACCTATTTTATTAGTGGGGTGTGGGGGAGACACAGGGTGGGTTCCTGTGCCAATATTAAGTAACAGATGCCCTGACTTGGATACCCGCCAACATTTGGTAAACGGCAGGCTGCGTGTACGCGAGAGAGAGAACGAGAGAGAGAGAGAACGAGAGAGAGAGAGAGAACGAGAGAGAGAGAGAGAACGAGAGCGAGATGGGAGGGAGTTTTTATCCAGGCAAGTTGTTATTTTATTGAATGCTGGTGCCAACCTTCTTCACAGCTGTGGTATTCTGAACACGTGCCAACATGTGAACTGCAGCGTGTGTGTGTGTGTGTGTGTGTGTGTGTGTGTGTGTGTGTGTGTGTGTGTGTGTGTGTGTGTGTGTGTGTGAGAGAGGGAGGTGGGGGTAGAGAGATACTCGTTTCTGGCAATAGGCACACCTGCACCAGTTGCATAACCATTCCTGCAGTGTCTCTGTGGTAGACAGGTTGTCTTAGTTTGAACCTTTGAAGCTTCCTCTTTCTGCTTTTCTCGTTGATTCTGGAGGTTGTACTCAAGGGGAGCGGGTAAAACTCTCCCCTTCAACATTGAGATACGCAGGATTTGAATTTCACCCAAGAAGGTTTATTTATTTATTAGTGTCACAAGTAGACTTACATTAACACCACGATGAAGTTACTGTGAAAATCCCCTAGTCGCCACACTCCGGCGCCTGTTCGGGTACACTGAAGGAGAATTTTAGCACGGCCAATGCACCTAACCAGCACGTCTTTTGGATTGTGGGAGGAAACCGGAGCACCCGGAGGAAACCCACGCAGACACGGAGAACGTGCAGACTCCGCACAGACAGTGACCCAAGCCGGGATTCGAACCCGGGTCTCTGGCGCTGTGAGGCAGCAGTGCTAACCACTGTGCCAAAGGTCTCAGTTGGGAAAGAAAATGAGACTATTTTTTTGAACTGATGCCAGGACAATGCTGACAGCCAGACAGCCATGCATGTAAGAAAGAACGTTGCATTTAGATAGTGCCTTTCACCATCTTGGAATATCCCAAAAGATTTCACACCCGGCAAAGCGTCTTTGAAACGGAGTCACGGTTGTGAAGTAAGAAATGCAGCAGCCAATTTGTGCACAGCAAGATCCCACAAACAGTTATCAGATAATGATCAGATCATTGATGCTTTCCTTCAGCAATGTTGTTTAAGAAATGAGTACTCACCAGGGTACTGAGGAGAACTCGTCTGCGTTTTTTCTTGAATGTATGTCAAAGAACAAAGAAAATTACAGCACAGGAACAGGCCCTTTGGCCCCCCAAGTCTGCACCGACCATGCTGCCCGACTTAACTAAAGCCCCCTACCCTTCCAGGGACCGTATCCCTCTATTCCCATCCTATTCATGTATTTGTCAAGACACCCCTTAAAAGTCATTTCACCTTCACCCAAGAGTGGGAGATGGAGCCTCAGCTTAACATCCCACCCAGAAGATGGTACTTCCAGCAGTGTAGCACTCCCTCAGTACCGCAGTGTAGCGTCAGCCTGGATTATGTGCTTGAGTCCCTGGAGTGGGATCTTGATCAATAAGGGGATCAAGGGTTACGGGGAGAAGGCAGGAGAATGGGGATGAGAATCATATCAGCCATGATTGAATGGCGCAGCAGACTCGATGGGCCGAATGGCCTAATTCTGCTCTTATATCTTATGGTGTTATGGTGACCCACAACCTGACTGAGAGGCTGAGCGCTACCCAGCTGGCACTTACACCAAGGGCCCTCACTTGATTTCACTTCAAATCTGGCACATTCCTGGGCTTGGGCTTTTTGATGTGGAGATGCCGGCGTTGGACTGGGGTGGGCACAGTAAGAAGTCTCACAACACCAGGTTAAAATCCAGCAGGTTTATTTGGTAACACAAGCCACAAGCTTTCGGAGGAGCAGCGCTCCGAAAGCTTATGGCTTGTGCTACCAAATAAACATAGAACAGTACAGCACAGAACAGGCCCTTCGGCCCACGATTTGTGCCGAGCTTTGTCTGAAACCCAGATCAAGCTATTTCCTCCCTATCATCCCGAAGTACTCCATGTGCCTATCCAATAGCTTCTTAAATGTTCCTAAAGTGTCTGACTCCACTGTCCCTGCAGGCAGTCCATTCCACACCCCAACCACTCTCTGAGTAAAAAACCTACCTCGGACATCCTTCCTATATCTCCCACCATGAACCCTATAGTTATGCCCCCTAGTTACCGCTCCATTCACCTGAGGAAATAGTCTTTGAACGTTCACTCTATCTATCCCCCTCATCATCTTATAAACCTCTATCAAGTCTCCTCTCAACCTCCTCCGCTCCAAAGAGAAAAGCCCAAGTTCCCTCAACCTTTCCTCATAAGACCTACCCTCCAAACCAGGCAGCATCCTGGTAAATCTCCTTTGCACTCTTTCCAGTGTCTCCACATCCTTCTTGTAGTGAGGTGACCAGAACTGCACATAATATTCCAATTGTGGTCTCACCAAGGTCCTGTACAGTTGCAGCATAACCTGGGATTTTTCACAGGGTTGCATTGGGAACTTACCGTGGGAAAGTCACCTTCAACCTGCCTTGTGCTCCTCCTTGTGGCTGTTTGCAGTACAGCATCAGCAGAGACCCTGCCAAAGTCACCTGTCATTCTTCTTGGTTAGACAGTGGCGTAGAGGCCACTTCATCCACTTCCTTCAAGGTGGAGGGGAGGTGTAACTGTTCCCATTTCCACAGTTGCCAACTTCACAGAGGAAGTGTCCAGAGAAATGGGCCCTGCGTTGTCGATCTAGACCCCTCCTCCAAATACTCTGGCCAGGTTTTAGACCAATACTGGGATTACTTGCGTTGCACCACAGTTTGGGAAGGGAGAGAGCTGCCGGTGTATTTGGAATCTCGCCTCCATCACAGTTTGACAGAAGAGAAAGACTTGTATTTCAGGCTTGGGCTGATTAATAGCAAGTAACATTCACGCCACACAAGTGTCAGGCAATTACCATCTCCAGCAAGAGAGGGCACGGAATTCCCGCCTGCCACGGGAATCGCGGGACACGGACCATGCAAAAGTCTGCTGACCTCAGGCGGGATTTTCCAGCCTTGGGGCGAGCGCGACCGGAAAACCCCATCCAGGATCTAACCATCACCCTGTGGCATTCAATGGTGCTACCATCGCTGAATCCCCCCACTATCAACATCCTGGGGGTTATGATTGACCAGAAACTGAGCTGGACCAGTCATATCAACACTGTGACTACAAGAGCAGGTCAGAGGCTGGGAATCCTGCAGCGAGTAACTCACCTCCTGACTTCCCAAAGCCTGGAACAAGTCAGGAGTGTGATGGAATGGTGTCCACTTGCCCAGATAAGTCTAACAACACTTGGGAAGCTTGTTTACTATCCTGGTCAAAGCAGCCGCTTGATTGGTACCCCATCCACCATCTTGAAACATTCCCATGCTCCATCGCCAGTGCACAGTGTGTACCATTTACAAGATGCACTACAGCAATTCACCAAGGCTCCTTCGAAAGCATCTTCCAAACCTACAATTTCTCCACCTGGAAGGACGATAAGGGCATATGGGGACACCATCACCTTCAAACACCACTCCAAGACCCACACCATCCTTCCTTGGAAACATATCGCCGTTCCTTCACAGTCACTGGGTCAAAATCCTTGATCTTCCTCCCTAACAGCACAGTGGGTGTATTCACACCACGTGGACTGCAGCGGTTCAAGAAGGCAGCTCACCAGAAGCTTGTTTGGGGTCATTGGGAATGGCTGCAGTTAGTAGCCTCGCCAGCAACAGCCACACTTCAGCAGCCTTTAAAAAGAAGAATGCCGAAGCAGCTTTTTCAACCTCAGGAAATCTTTGTTGTAATGTAGGAAATGTGGCAACCAATCCACACGCTCAGCAAGATCCCACACCAGCAATGTAATGAAAGACCAGGTCATCTGTTATCGTTGAGCTAATCTTTATTGAGGAATTGGCTAGGAATAGCACTGTGGAAACATTGAAGCCCACATGCGTGACTCCAGGTGATCTAGCACATTCACCATGACTCCAGCAGCTCCTTCAAGGAGCAGAGGAGAAATCCAGGGTAGCTAGCAGAAAGATCAAAACCTATGGCCAAGTGAACCAACCCTAAATGAGCTCCACCATTCTTTTTATTCATTTGTGGGAGATGGGTGTCACTGGCTGGCCAGCATTTATTGCCCACCTCTCGTTGCCTTTGAACTGAGTGTCTTGCTCGGCCATTTCAGAGGGCAGTTGAGAGTCAACCACATTGCTGTGGCTCTGGAGTCACATGTAGGCCAGATCGGATAAGGACGGCAGATTCCCTTCCCTCAAGGACCAGTTGGGGTTTCATGATCATCAGTAGATTCTTAATTCCAGATATTTTTTATTGAATTCAAATTCCACCATCTGCCGTGGTGGAATTCAAACCCGGGTCCCCAGAACATTAGCTGAGTTCCAGCATTAATAGTCTAGGGATAATACCACTAGGCCACTGCCTCCCCGACAGAGGGAACGGGGACCTTGCATACCTTTGATCACATGGGACTAATTGTTTTTAACTGCGGGCTGTGTTGAAAAGGTTGTGCAGTGGTGGTGCGCTCCAGTTGACTCTGGAAGTCCAATTCATAGAGTCATAAATGTTTACAGATGGAAACAGGCCCTTTGGCCCAACTTGTCCATGCCGCCCAGTTTTTACCACTAAGCTAGTCCCAATTGCCCGTGTTTGGCCCATATCCCACTATACCCATCTTACCCATGTAAATGTCTAAATGCTTTTAAAAGACAAAATTGTACCCATCTCTACCACTGCCTCTGGCAGCTTGTTCCAGACACTCACCACCCTCTGAGTGGAAAAATTGCCCCTCTGGACCCTTTTGTATCTCTCCCCTCTCAACTTAAACCTATGCCCCCTCGTTTTAGACTCCCCTACCTTTGGGAAAAGATGTTGACTATCTAGCTGATCTATGCCCCCTCATTATTTTATAGACCTCTATAAGATCACCCCTAGGCCCCCTACACTCTGGAGAAACAAGCCCCAGTCTATCCAGCCTCTCCTTATAACTCAAACCATCAAGTCCCGGTAGCATCCTAGTAAATCTTTTCTGCACTCTTCCTAGTTTAATAATATAAGTCTCCATGGCGATGTTCAGATCGACATGCATGTTGTATTCTGGAGCCATGAGCAGTGATGGTCAAGGCTCCAACATTCCCTCCAACACATATCTGAGCAGGAACCTCTCCCACTCTCGCCACCTGCCATTGCTGTGTGTTGGAACAAATCTGCAAATTGGTACTCCGTCTATTTGACCGTGTTGCGAACATACCTTCCTTGGCCAACAAATCCTGGAGTGGGACTGTGAACCTGGAGTTTCTGGCTCAGAGGCAGGGAGGCTACTACACAATCTCCAAACAAGTTAGCAGCACAAGTACATACAGAAGATGGTTTAGGCTAACATTAACTAGACAGATAAAAGGTGGATGCTGGAATCTGTAACAAAAACAGAAAATACTGGGAAATCTCAGCAGGTCTGACGGCATCTGTGGAGAGAGAATAGAGTCAACGTTTTGCATCAGGATAACCCGTTGTGGCACAGCGGTTACACAGCTCCAGGGACTCGGGTTCAATTCCAGCCTCTGGTGACTGTGTGAAGTTTGCACGTTCTCCCCATGTCTGCGTGGGTTTCCTCCGGGTGCTCCGGTTTCCTCCCGCAGTCCACGGGTTAGGTTGATTGGCCATGCTAAATTGCCCCTTAATGTCAGGGAGATTAGGAGGGTAAATATGCGGGGTTACGGGGACAGGACAGGACCTGGGTGGGATTGTTGTCGGTGCAGGCTCGTAGGGCCAAACAGCCTCCTTCTGCACTGTAGGTATTCTATGATTCTAAGCTCAGAACTGACGTAGGGTCATCTAGACTCAAAACGTTGGCGCTATTCTCTCTCCACAGATGCTGCTGAGATTTTCCAGTGTTTTCCTGACATGTGTGTGTGGTTGTAACGAGAGCGGGTAATATAGCACAAGCCCCTCAAAATAAAATTTAGATCATAGAATCCCCACAGTGCAGAAGGAGGCCATTTGGCCCATCGAGCCTGCACTGACAACAATCCCAGCCAGGTCCTATCCTTGTAACCCCACAGATTTACCCTCCTAATCCCACCTGGCACTAAGGGGCAATTTAGCATGGTCAACCCACCTAACCCGCACATCCAAAGATGTGCGGGTTAGGTTGATCGGCCAGGTTAAAAATTGCTCCTTAGAGTCCTGAGATGCGTAGGTTAAAGGGATTAGCGGGTAAATATGTGGGGGTAGGGCCTGGGTGGGATTGTGGTCGGTGCAGACTCGATGGGCCGAATGGCCTCCTTCTGCATTGTAGGGTTTCTATGATTCTATGATCTTTGGACTGTGGGAGGAAACCGGAGCACCCGGAGGAAACCCACACAGACACAGGGAGAACGTGCAAACTCCAGACAGACAGTGACCCGAGCCGGGAATTGAACCCGGGTCCCTGACACTGTGAGGCAGCAGTGCTAACCACTGTGCTGCCCCAAGATCGAGGCTACAGGCCTGCAGCCGAGGTTAGTGGAATGCGATGGGGAGGAGCGGGGAAAGAATTGCCACCAATTTGTTTTTCTGACGAGTGGAGGAAGGATTGTGGTGCAGGGAATGTTCTGAAATGTCGGTGGGTAACTGTGCAAGTTGGCAGTGAGAGTTTATTGTGTGAGTCACCTGCGTGGGCCCACAGCTGTGTGCCCGGCACACGATTAAACAGGAAATGGATTCGATTCGAACCACCTGGTGCACTTGATCTGCTTCTGGGGAATCCTGGCTGAAATTCCGGACACTGCTCACAGATTAATGGGTTCCTCAGTGGCCCACTTGGTTTGGTGTTTGGCTCTACCGTTCCCTCATTGGTTTGATTTCAGGTTATATTTTCTGTGCGATTCTCGGTGATTGAGCAGCAGAATGGGAGGGCCAACCTTTCATTCAAAACAGGCCAGGAGAACTCACCTTGGCTGAGATAAAAGGAAGTCTGCATGCTTCCCAAAACGGCTCAGAGTATCGACACTACACTACAGTTTTGGTCACCTAGTTACAGGAAGGATGTAAATAAGATTGAAAGAGTGCAGAGAAGGTTCACAAGGATGTTGCCGGGACTTGAGAAGCTGAGTTACAGAGAGAGATTGAATAGGTTGGGACTTTATTCCCTGGAGCGTAGAAGGTTGAGGGGAGATTTGATAGAGGTGTATAAGATTTTGATGGGTATAGATAGAGTGAATGCAAGCAGGCTTTTTCCGCTGAGGCAAGGGGAGAAAAAAACCAGAGGGCATGGGTTAAGGGTGAAAGGAGAAAAGTTTAAAGGGAATATTAGCGGGGGCTTCTTCACGCAGAGAGTGGTGGGAGTGTGGAATGAGCTGCCGGATAAAGTGGTAAATGCGGGTCACTTCTAACATTTAAGAAAAACTTGGACGGGTTCATGGATGAGAGGGGTGTGGAGGGATATGGTCCAAGTGCAGGTCAGTGGGACTAGGCATAAAATGGTTCGGCACAGACAAGAAGGGCCAAAAGGCCTGTTTCTGAGCTGTAATTTTCTATGGTTCTATGGCACACTGGCGTCAACCTTCGTCTGCAACAATCGGTTGCATTTATGTATCGCCTTCTGCAGAGTAAAACAAGGTGCTTCACAGGACCGGGTGGGGGTGGGGGTGGGGGTGGGGGGGGGGGGGGGGGGGAGGGGAGGGGAAGCTATCAAACAAAAAAAAAATAACACTGTGAGTTAAAGAAGGAGATGTTAGGCCAATTGGCCAAGCGTTAGATTTTTAAGGAGCATCTTAAAGGAGAGACAGAGAGCTGGTGAGATAAATATACATGATATTTAAAATATAGCTTTAGGCGGAAGAAAGATATAATCTTGTTCCCATTTCATTGTCCTTGACAGTGCAAAGGGGGATTGGTAAACAGATCCTGAGGAGGATTAACAGTGTGGATGTTGGGAAGATGTTTCTTCTTGTCGGAGAATCTAGAATCAGGGGTCACTGTTTAAAAATAAGGGCCGTGATTCTCCCATCCCGCTGTGTGCTTATTTTTTAACCAGGGTGGGGGCGGTCCGCCTGCTGGGGGGGGCGGGGGGGGTCGGCACTGCGGTGGGTGGGGGGGGAGGGTTGGGACTGTGGGGGTGTGGGGAATCGGGGGTGGGGGCTGGAGATTGGGGCGGACTGGGAGAGAGGGGGGGTTTGAGGCTGGCCCGGGAATGGTCGGCGGGGGTCCAGCGACCAGGTCGTGGGGAGGCGGAGAGCGGGCGTTATGGGGGTCACGGGGCTGGCCAGCGATCGAGCTGCCAGCAATTGGGAGGCCATCATTGCGGGGCTACTGCACCTGCGCCAACCTCGGCACTGATAGATCAGCGCGTGCGCAATGGCCCACTCAGCACGCTGTTTTCAGCCTCTCCAGTGGGAATAGGCCCCACTCCCTAAAATTTAATGATATTCACACTGGTGGCCTCTGTAGTGCACAGAGTGTGGGACGTTCTGCTCTGAACTCCCACTGAAAAAACCAGCGTGAATTACTCCAGTTTTCACACAAATTCGGCACTTCGAATTTTTTGGGAGAATTCCGCCCAAGGAGTCGCTCATTTGAGAGGAAGAGGAGAATATTTTTTCTCGGAGGGTGGCGAGTCTCTGGAACTTCAAAAGGCAGTGGGAGCAGAGTCTTTGAATATTTTTAAGGCAGAGCGTGATAGGGGCATTCCGCTGGTGGGACATTCTAGGACAAGAGGTCATAGTCTTAGGATAAGGGGCAGCAAATTTAAACCAGAGTTGAGGAGAAACTATTTCTCCCAAAGGGTTGTGAATTTGTGGAATTCGCTACCCCAAACTGCGGTGGATGCTGGGACAGTGAGTAAATTTAAGGAGGAGTTAGACAGATTTTTAATTGGTAATGGGGTGAAGGGTTATGGGGAGAAGGCAGGAAAATGGGGATGAGGAGCATATCAGCCATGATCGAATAGGGGAACAGACTCAATGGGCTGAATGGCCTAATTCTGCTCCTATATCTTAAGAACTTATGATAGACTCTTGACTACAAGAGCAGGGATGTACTTCTGAGGGCTGTATAAGGTTCTGGTCAGACCCCATTTGGAGTGTAGTGAGCGGTTTTGGGCCCCATATCTAAGGAAGGATGTGTTAGCCTTGGAAAGGGTCCAAAGGAGGTTCACAGGAATGATCCCTAGAATGAAGAGCTTGTCGTATGAGGAATAGTTGAGGTCTCTGGATCTGTACTCATTGGAGTTTAGAAGGATGAGGGGGGATCTTATTGAAACTTACAGCATACTGCGAGGCCTGGATAGAGTGGACGTGGAGAGGATGTTTCCACTGGTAGGAAAAACTAGAACCAGAGGGCACAACCTCAGGCTAAAGGGACGATCCTTTAAAACAGAGATGAGGAGGAATTTCTTCAGCCAGAGAGTGGTGAATCTGTGGAACTCTTGGCCGCAGAAGGCTGTGGAGGCCGGGTCATTGAGTGTCTTTAAGACAGAGATAGATAGGTTCTTGGTTACTAAGGGGATCAGGGGTTGTGGGGAAAAGGAGAATGGGGATGAGAAAAAAAATCAGTCATGGTTGAATGGCGGAGCAGACTTGATGGGCTGAGTGGCCTAATTCTGCTCTTATGTCTAATGGTCTTATGGACTAGCAAGGGGGTGAAAGATTATCGGGGGTAGGCGGGAATGTCCAGTTTTGATCTGGGTAAATGGTGAAGCAGGCTCAAGGGGCCGAATGGCCTACTCCTGCTCCCATGTTTCTCTTAAGGAAGCATTTAATCCATTGGGTATAAGCATTAAAGACCAGGGAGGAGAGAGTTTCGACACACGGAGAGATTGGAGAAGCTAAGTGTGTTCTTACAATAGGGAAGGTTAAGTAAGGGGAGATATAATCCAGGTGTTCAAAACCATGAGGTGTTTTAACAGGTAGAGTGGGAGAAACTGTAATGGATGGGAAGATTGCATGACCATGGACACAGTTTTAAGGTAATGTGGCAAAATATGAGGGGCGGGGGGGCAGCGGGATGAGGCAAACTTATTTTATGAAGTCAGTTGTTATGATCGGGAATGCGCTGTCTGATTCTACAAGTGGCACACCCCATGGTAATGCAGTGGTTGTTGCACTGGACTAGTGACCCAATGACCAAAGGCGGCATGGTGGCACAGTGGTTCACACTGCTGCCTCACAGCGCCAGGGACCAGGGTTCGATTCCTGGCTCGGGTCACTGTCTGTGCGGAGTCTGCACATTAGACCATAAGACCATAAGACATAGGAGCGGAAGTAAGGCCATTCGGCCCATCGAGTCCACTCCACCATTCAATCATGGTTGATTTCAACTCCATTTACCCGCTCTCTCCCCATAGCCCTTAATTCCTCGAGAAATCAAGAATTTATCAATTTCTGTCTTGAAGACGCTCAACGTCTCGGCCTCCACAGCCCTCTGTGGCAATGAATTCCACAGACCTACCACTCTCTGGCTGAAGAAATTTCTCCTCACCTCTGTTCTAAAGTGACTCCCTTTTATTCTAAGGCTGTGCCCCCGCGTCCTAGTCTCCCCTGCTAATGGAAACAACTTCCCTACGTCCATCCTATCTAAGCCGTTCATTATCTTGTAAGTTTCTATTAGATCTCCCCTCAACCTCCTAAACTCCAATGAATATAATCCCACGATCCTCAGACGTTCATCGTATGTCAGGCCTACCATTCCTGGGATCATCCGTGTGAATCTCCGCTGGACCCGCTCCAGTGCCAGTATGTCCTTCCTGAGGTGTGGGGCCCAAAATTGCTCACAGTACTCCAAATGGGGCCTAACCAGTGCTTTATAAATCCTCAGAAGTACATCCCTGCTTTTGTATTCCAAGCCTCTTGAGATAAATGACAACATTACATTTGCTTTCTTAATTACGGACTCAACCTGCAAGTTTACCTTTAGAGAATCCTGGACTAGGACTCCCAAGTCCCTTTGCACTTTAGCATTATGAATTTTGTCACCGTTTAGAAAATAGTCCATGCCTCTATTCTTTTTTCCCCGTGTCTGCGTGGGTTTCCTCCGGGTGCTCCGGTTTCCTCCCATAGTCCAAAAGACGTGCTGGTTAGGGTGCATTGACCGTGTTAAATTCTCCCTCAGTGTACCCAAACAGGCGCCGGAGTGTGGTGACTTGGGGATTTTCACAGTAACTTCATTGCAGTGTTAATGTAAGCCTACTTGTGACAATAATAAATAAACTTTAAAACCTTAATATCCAATGACCAACAGGAATGGGGTTAAAATAGAATGGAACTCTCAACCCTATATTCGGTGCATTTTAACTTCTGGGTTTTAGATGGTCTGCGCGATGCCCACTGTAGCCTGGCAAGAGTTTCTTTGAACATAAGGACTAGGAGCAGGAGTAGGCCATCTGGCCCCTCGAGCCTGCTCCGCCATTCAATAAGATAATGGCTGCTCTTTTTGTGGACTTGGCTCCACTTACCCGCCCGCTCACCATTACCCTTAATTCCTTTACTGCTCAAAAATCTATCCATCTTTACCTTAAAAACATTCAATGAGGTAGCCTCAACTGGGCAGGGAATTCCACAGATTCACAATCCTTTGGGTGAAGAAGTTCCTCCTCAACTCAGTCCTAAATCTGCTCCCCCTTATTTTGAGGCCATGCCCCCTAAGTTCTAATTCCACCTGCCAGTGGAAACAACTTTCCTGCTTCTATCTTATCTAGTCCCTTCTTTTGGTGATTTAAGAGTCAGGGTTCCATGCCATTGAGACCCTGGCGTGCGTTTAAAGTCCCCCTATTAGATCAGCCTCTCAGCCCTCACTAGCTAATGCTCACTGCATGAATAATGCCACTCTCCAGAAGAACAAGTGTTGCTGGTGAAGTGATATCACAGCCAGGAAGGCGACGCTTTTCAGACAGTGAAAGAAATCCTTGGGGAGGATTTTTGTCACTTCATAGATAAACTTGATGTCAGCATAACCTTGTTCCTTCTGTCATCATTTGCCTGCTAACCACTCCTCGCAAAAGCTGCTGTATAAATAATGAAGCGTTTGATAATTTGGAGTCGGTTTAAGTGTGAATTATTTAATGGGCCATATTTCATCTTGACTCTCATCAGGAAAGCCCGTTGAAGCAGAGTAATTTTCGCCTTGCATTCATTCGGATTCAGGTCTGGCCTGGAACGACCTCTCAGTTAGGCTTGCACTCCATTATTTCTTCTCCTTCTTCGTTCTGCTTTCATTGAGGACATTTAGCTAATCGTTTGCAAAAGAACTTATCTATGTGTGTGTGTGTCTGGGCTGTAACCTGAAATTAGTTCCCATATTTCTTCAGTCGTCACATCCTAATGGCTTAATTCCATTATCTCCCCCTCCAGTCCTCTCCACCAGCTTAAAGCGGCCTTCTTCGTTAATTCGATTCTTCAGAACTCTCCCGGATTTGACGCCAACACACGCTTCTTTACAATTTAGCAGGGAACGCTTTTAACGGTTTACTATTTTACCCCTGCTCTTGGTTCATTACGAGCTGCCATTTTGACTCACGCAAAGAATAGGAGCTCGTTCAGGACAGTTTTCTGCTCTGGAATAGGAGGCACGCTCCTAACCTGAGGCCTAAGGCCCATCCTGACTTATACCGTGGCCCTCATCAGGGATATCCCCTGGGCAGCACGGTGGCACAGTGGGAACACCGCTGCCTCACAGCGCCAGGGACCCAGCTTCGATTCCCAGCTTGGGTCACTGTCACTGCGGAGTCGGCACATTCTCCCCGTGTCTGCGTGGGTTTCCTCTGGGTGCTCTGATTTCCTCCCACAGTCCGAAAGACGTGCTGGTTACGTGCATTGGCCATGCTAAGTTCTCCCTCAGTGTACCTGAACAGGCGCTGGAACAATTTTGGTCACCCTGTTATAGGAAGGACATTGATAAACTGGAAAGAATGCAAAGAAGAGTTACGAGGATGTTACTAGGACTAGTGGGCCTGAGTTAGAGGGAGCGGTTGTCCAGACTAGGATTTTATTCCTTGGAATGTAGGAGAATGAAGGGTGACCTTATTGAGGTGCATAAAATCATGAGGGGCAGAGATAGGATGAACACACATAGACTTTTTCTCAGGGAAGGGGAATTGAAAACTAGAGGGCGTAGGTTTAAGGTGAGAGGGGAAAGATTTAAAAAGGACCTGGGGGGCAACTTCTTCACGCAGAGTGTGGTGCGCATATGGAATGAGCTGCCAGAGGAAGTGGTTGAGGCGGGTACAATAGCAACATTTAAAAAGCATTTGGATAAGTACATGGATGGGAAAGGATTAGAGGGATATGGGCCAAACATGGGCAATTGGGACCACCACCGACGCTCAGTAGCAGCAGTGTGTACTATCTACAAGATGCACTGCAGCAACTCACCAAAGATTCTTAGACAGCACCTTCCAAACCCACGACCACTTCCATCTAGAAGGACAAGGGCAGCAGATAAATGGGAACACCACCACCTGCAAGTTCCCCTCCAAGCCACTCACCATCCTGACTTGGAAATATATCGGCCGTTCCTTCACAGTCGCTGGGTCAAAATCCTGGAATTCCCTCCCTAACGGCATTGTGGGTCAACCCACAGAACATGGACTGCAGCGATTCAAGGCGGCAGCTCACCACCACCTTCTCAAGGGCAACTAGGGATGGGCAATAAATGCTGGCCAGCCAACTACGCCCATGTCCCACGAATGAATTTTAAAAAAAGCTTGGAGGGCCCCATGGTCGACATGGACCGGTTGGGCCGAAGGGCCTGTTTCCGTGCTGTGTTGCTCTATGAACCTTTAACGATCATTTTTTGGAAAATTTTACAGGTGGGCTTTGATCGATCTAATCTGCGATTGGTACAAAGACTCAGTTAACCCAGACTGAGTGAGTGAGGTGCTCGGTGCTGATGTGGGTTAGACGGTTGCATGATAGGCACTGACTGCCAGTAATGAAATAGTGAAGAGATTCTGAGAAAGCCAGTAGTTGGAATGTTGTGGTCACAGCTGGCCGTGGTGATTACGATGCTTGCTGCTGCTCTTTGTAGCGCAGAAGTTGATGAAAGTCCCTCAGGGGGTTTAGATTCAATTGTGTGGAAGGGATTACAGACAGCAGCAAAGATTAGTTGTCGGACGGTGAATTTTCACAGGCCAGCGCATTTCATCGCTGGAGTTTTAGGTGTGCGAGACAGCAAGCGTGTCTGAGTGTGTGTGGAGATGTTTGAACGCAAGCACGCCTGAGTGAGTCTGTATGTGTGGTGAGTGTGTGCGCGAGAGGCCATGTGAATATTTCTTCGTGAGTGTATGCCTGTCTGGGCTGAATTTTCCCCCCGACATGGGGAGGAGAGGCTAGGCCAGCCTGCATGCCTGTTTGACAGCGCCATTCTTAGAATCATAGAACCCTTCGGTGCAGAAGGAGGCCATTCAGCCCATCGAGTCTGCACCGATCACAATCCCTCCCAGGCCCTATCCCCATAACCCCATGCATTTACCTTCACTCGTCCCCCTGACACTAAGGGGCAATTTATCATGGCCAATCAACCTAAACCACACATCTTTGGACTGGGGGAAGAAACCGGAGCACCCGGAGGAAACCCGCGCAGACACTGGGAGAACATGCCGACTCCGCACAGACAGTGACCCAAAGCCAGCAATCGAACCCAGGTCCCTGGCGCTGTGAGGCAGCAATGCTAACCACTGTGCCACCCACCACCGCAGTTACAGAATCATGGAATCATACAGTGCAGAAGAGGCCCTTCAGCCCATTGAGTCTGTGCCAACACATTAAAAACACCTGAATTCCTACCTAATCCCATCTACCAGCACTTGGCCCATAGCCTTGAATGTTCCCCTGAACGTGGGGTCAGAGACAGAAGGGCTATTTGCCCTTATTAAGAAAATCAAGAGGCCATTTATAAAGGGCTGAGTGGAATTTTCCAGTTGGCCTACATTGCCCCAGGGACGAGGCCTGCTGCCTGGGGGCAGCCTCCCCATGGCAGACCAAGCGAGCCCCAGGTTGAGATCCTCCCCATTTACCTGGTGACAGCTTCAACTACGGGCCTCCCTGTGGAGCGGATCCACAATGGCGACCCAGAAGCTGTGGCCACTTTATAATGCAAAGGCTTTCAAAGTGCAGAGCGGCTGCCTCAAAGCAGAGGTGCCCCCTCCACCTCATACCTGAAAAAGCCGGCTGCAGCTCCTTCTGAGGGCCTCTTGTGGGCCTCCCCAGCTTCAAGAGGCTGCCCAACCCTCCTGAACTGGATGGGAAGCAGCTGTCAGGCCACTAACCAGGTCAGGGACAATTATTGTTGGGGGCCAGCTTCAAATTGACCCTGACACCAGTGTACTGAGGCAAAGGGTAAAATCCTGCCCCCTGAGTGTGAGTGGAACACATTGACCACCAAACACCACCGCCCTTCTGTCTCTGACCCCACGTCCAGGGAAACGTCCAGGGCGATGGGCCAAGTGCTGGTCGATGGGATTAGATGGGAGTTCAGGTGTTTCCAATGAGTCAGCGCAGACTCGATGGGCTGAAGGGCCTCTTCTGCCCTGTGTGATTCTGGAATCATCGAATCCTATGATTCATTCTAGAATCATAGAACCCCTACAGTGCAGAAGGAGGCCACTTGGCCCATCAAGTCTGCACCGACCACAATCCCACCCAGGTCCTATCCCCCATATATTTACCCTGCTAATCCCTCAGACACAAAGGGGCAATTTATCATGGCCAATCAACCTAACCCACACACCTTTGGAGTGTGGGAGGAAACCGGAGCACCCGGAGGAAACCCACGCAGACACGGGGAGAATGTGCAAACTCCACACAGAGGATACACACGGCATATTGGACACCTCCAAACAAATACCCCTCTTTCAGCTTGCTTCTGTCCCCAGTGAACACCCACCACCTGAATATGATGAACACCCAATTGATACGTGGTTAACACCCACTCTCAGTCCATGAACACTTACACCAATGGCTATTTTACACCATTTCCCCAGCTGAGTTCAGCTGTTCAGCACACGCCACTGATTGAAATGAGAATCTGTCTGGTTTGTGTTGTTCAGTGACCTTTCTCCACTCACTCTGTACCAGTCAGGGCCAGTGTGTGATGTTTTATTTGGACTTGGCTCTGGGATTCACGGATGTTGGAGAATGGTCTCAGTCCCTGGTTCCTTCATGTTGATGGTGTTCGGAATTAGTTCCTCAGTGGTGTCGTTGGCCATTATTTACTCCTTTCCTCACCCTTTCACCTGGCAAAGCAATGTAACGGTCCTTCACCGTGCCAAGGCGCGGCACAGTCAGTATTCCAGGTGAGCTTGGAAAGACACTATGGCTGGGATTTGGTTAATTTGTCCGTCTTAGTTGTTTGTTTGTGGTCAGAGCTCTCGCGTGAACCCACACACTATCGCATGTCAGGACTTCAATCAGGCCACTGAGGTTGGCCTATTGGAGTATGAACTCCCTGATCCAAGTGATGGGCCAATCAGGGAGTCTTTTCCTTGTATTTAACCAGGAGTGTCAGTTCCTCTGGCACACCGGAGGTAGACTGCTGGCTGCGAGCACTCTGTGTACCGCTGTTAGAGTTTGTAAATAGAGGGATTTTGGTGAAGGGACTTCTACAGACTTATTGCACTCACAAATGCACTGTCAGGCATGCACTCTCACACACGTGCGCGCTCTCACACACGTGCGCGCTCTCACACACGTGCACCCTCACACATGTGCACGCTCTCACACACGTGCACGCTCTCACACACGTGCGCGCTCTCACACACGTGCGCGCTCTCACACACGTGCGCGCTCTCACACGTGCGCGCTCTCACACACGTGCGTGCTCTCACACACGTGCGTGCTCTCACACACGTGCGCGCTCTCACACACGTGCGCGCTCTCACACACGTGCGCGCTCTCACACACGTGCGCGCTCTCACACACGTGCGTGCTCTCACACGTGCACGCTCTCACACACGTGCGCGCTGTCACACACGTGCGTGCTCTCACATGTGCACGCTCAAACACGTGCGCGCTCTCACATACTTGGACCAGGATTTTCCAGCCCCACCTGCCTCTGGAATCTTCCATTCCTGCCAAAAATCAATGGACCTCCGGCTGGCCTGCCTCCCTCCCCCTGTGACGGGTCCCACAGCAGCAAGGCCGGAAACCTCACACAGGCAACATTCATAGACACGCTTCCAGGAACTTTTTTTTAATGAGTTGGTTCTTGAGAGGGGGATGATGGGAACAGGGCAGGATTTATTGTCCATCCCTCATTAACCTGAGTGTCACAGAGTGGGACTAGAGTCAGAGGTAGACCAGTTTGGGTAGAGGTATCAGCTTCCATTCCCTGAAGGACATTGAGTGGTTGGATTAGGTTACTGCAGAAATCTGGTAACTATTGTGGCCATTTTATATTTTTTTAAAATCTGGAGCCGATCCAGAAATAACCTCATTGATTGAATTCAGTTCAGCAACTTGCACTGGTGGGGTTTGAACTCATGAGACTGGATTTTCCTAGTCCCACCGAGACAGGATAGGGAACAAAATTAGACAATCTCACGCCAGGCCTCAGTGTTGTCAGGATCTTCCCAGTGGCAGATGGAACCCTCACAGAGCGAATCCCCGGAAGAAACAGAAGGAGGACATTCAGCCCCTCGAGCCTGCTCTGCCATTTAATAAGGTCATGGCTGATCTGATGGTAACCTCAAACCTGCATCCCACCTACACCCGATAACCTTCCACCCCCTTGTTTATCAAGAATCTACCTACATTAAAAAGTTCAAAGACTCTGCTTCCACCCACTTTTCAGGAAGAGAATTCCAAAGTCTCAAGACCCTCTGAGAGAAAGATTTTCACCTCAACTCCATTTTAAATGGACAACCCTTTATTTTTAAACAGTGACGCCTAGCTCTAGATTCTCCCACAAGAGGAAGCTTCCTGTCCACATCCCCCCTGTCAATACCACTCAGGATCTTATATGTTGCAATCAGGTCGCCTCTTACTCTTCTAAAGTCCCAGTGGATACAAGCCTAGCCTGTCCAACCTTTCCTCATAAGACAACCCACCCATGCTCGGTATTCGTCTGGTAAATCTTCTCTTAACTCTTCAAACGCATTTACATATTTCCTTAAATAAGGAGCCCAGTATTGCACACACTACTCCAAATGTGGTCTCACTACTGCCCTGTATTTATTTTTAGTCATTTATGGGACATGGGCATCGATGGCTGGCCAGCATTAATTGTGATGTGGAGATGCCGGCGTTGGACTGGGGTAAACACAGTAAGAAGTTTAACAACACCAGGTTAAAGTTTCGGTATCTTGTCTGCTTTCTTGCATCTTTGTAGAAACTTGATGTCTGTGTCGATATGCGCTTTAACCTGGTGTTGTTAAACTTCTTACAGCATTAATTGCCCATCCCTAGTTCCCCAAGGGCAGTTGAGAGTCAACCACATTGCTGTGGCTCTGGAGTCACATGTAGGCTGGACCAGGTAAGGATGGCAGATTGCCTTCCCTAAGGGACTTTAGTGAACCAAATGGGTTTTTCCGACAATCGACAATGGTTTCATGGTCATCAGTAGATTCTTAATTCCAGATATTTTTTTAATTGAATTCCAATTCCACCATCTGCCGTGGCAGGATTGGAACCCGGGTCCCCAGAACATTAGCTGAGTTTCTGGATTAATAGTCTAGTGATAATACTACTAGGCCATTGCCTCCCTGTATAACTGAAGCGTAACCTCCCTACTTTTGTATTTAATTCCCCCGGCAATAAGAGAGAGAGAGAGAGAGAGAGTGTGATGGTATGTTGTTGACAAAGAACAAAGAACAGTACAGCACAGGAAACAGGCCCTTCGGCCCTCCAAGCCTGTGCCGCTCCTTGGTCCAACTAGACCAATCGTTTGTATCCCTCCATTCCCAGGCTGCTCATGTGACTATCCAGGTAAGTCTTAAACGATGTCAGCGTGCCTGCCTCCACCACCCTACTTGGCAGCGCATTCCAGGCCCCCACCACCCTCTGTGTAAAAAACGTCCCTCTGATGTCTGAGTTATACTTCGCCCCTCTCAGCTTGAGCCCGTGACCCCTCGTGATCGCCACCTCCGACCTGGGAAAAAGCTTCCCACTGTTCACCCTATCTATACCCTTCATAATCTTGTACACCTCTATTAGATCTCCCCTCATTCTCCATCTTTCCAAGGAGAACAACCCCAGTCTACCCAATCTCTCCTCATAGCTAAGACCCTCCATACCAGGCAACATCCTGGTAAACCTTCTCTGCACTCTCTCTAACGCCTCCACGTCCTTCTGGTAGTGCGGCGACCAGAACTGGACGCAGTACTCCAAATGTGGCCTAACCAGCGTTCTATACAGCTGCATCATCAGACTCTAGCTTTTATACTCTATACCCCGTCCTATAAAGGCAAGCATACCATATGCCTTCTTCACCACCTTCTCCACCTGTGTTGCCACCTTCAAGGATTTGTGGACTTACACACCTAGGTCCCTCTGTGTTTCTATACTCCTGATGACTCTGCCATTTATTGACGTGAGACCAGGAAAGAGATTACACAGAGGACATGTTAATGCATGGACAGGATTCAGTACCTCGATCTTATTCAGTCCTCTGAGAACAATGCAGGATGAAGCTAAATATAAGTAGATCACCTCTGATTGGCCAAGGTGTTGCGTTTTCTGCAAAGCAAAGGAGTTATTTATTTGTCAGGAGCTTGGGGAGCCTATCCCAGTTGCTTTCTCCGTGGCAAACACATTGGCTAATCAAAGTTGACTTGCCAACCAATCAGCATTCTTTTCCCCTGCAGTGTAAATTGTTGTGGTAGTTTGAAATCTGGCATTTTTATGTTTGTCCTGATGAGTGCCAGATGAAAAGCTTTGACAACATGCCTCTTTTTTCTGCAAGATTCAAATTCTGTATTACACTACAAGCAAATGCTTATATAGATGTTAGAAAATGAACTTAGCCGTAATACCCAATACGACAAGAATTTAATTCAGCATCGATCGCCCGAATTCTCCCATCCTGCCCGCCCCTGAAATTTAGCGGATTGCGGGGAATGTGAAACGCTACTGATGGCCGGGCGGGAATTTCCGGCTTGTAGACCAGCGCGGCTGGAGGATTCCACCTGATGTCTCTCACCTCGAACAAAGAAAAACTGCCCATTCTCCCCAGTTTGGGATGTGTCGCACCCGCTCCCAACTTTCTAATTAATAGCCGAAGGAGAGATCTCTCTCCCCTTATCGATTTTGATCCTGTCTTTCCGCAGCTCCAGAATGAAAGATTGAGTCTGAGCTGCCCGTCAGTCAGGAGGAGCTGGTTTGTTGTCGGGGGACTCCCTGAACTAATTCCCCGCGTTTTCACATGCGATGCCCACAAACGGAATAAGTAATGAGTCTCTCGCAGATTGCTGTCATCCATCACAGGAATGGCCTCGGAGACACTGAGGAACCCGCCAGAGAAATTTAAACTGCATTAAGCAAAATTTCAATATTCTTGTGCTGTAGCTAAAGGGGAAAAAAAATGATTGTCCTCATTTCGGGTGGCAGCAGCTGGTGTGCATTAACGATGAGATAAGCTCTTTATACCAATATTTTCAAATTGGAAAAGTCTTATGTTTAAAGGGAAGATCCGCACAGTTCTGTAATAGATTAACTCACACCTCACTCGACTCCTGTTGGGCAGTTTTTAAAAACATTCTTCGTGGATGAATTCATGACAATAACAAAATTATGTCTTTGATTTGATTTATTATTGTCACATGCATTAACATACAGTGAAAAGTATTGTTTCTTGCACAATTCTACAGACAAAACATACCGTTCATTGAGAGGGAAAGGAGAGAGTGCAGAATGTAGTGTTACAGTCATAGCTCGGGTGTAGAGAAAGATCAATTAAGTGCGAGGTAGGTCCATTCAAAAGTCTGACGGCAGCAGGGAAGAAGTCGGTTGGGACGTGACCTCAGACTTTTGTATCTTTTTCCCGGTGGAAGAAGATGGAAGAGAGAATGTCCGCGGTGCGTGGGGTCCTTGATTATGCTGGCTGCTTTGCCGAGGCAGCGGGAAGTGTAGACAGAGTCAGTGGATGGGAGGCTGGTTTGCGTGATGGATTGGGCTACATTCACGACCCTTTGTAGTTCCTTGCAGTCTTGGGCAGAGCAGGAGCCCATACCAAGCTGTGATACAACCAGAAAGAATTGCTTTCGATGGGGCATCTGTAAAAGTTGGTAAGAGTCGTAGCGGACATGCCAAATTTCCTTAGCCTCCTGGGAAAATAGAGGCTTTCTTAACCATAATGTTGGCATGGGGGGACCAGGACAGGTTGTTGGTGATCTTCACCCAGAGAGTGGTAAGCCTATGGAATTTATTACCACAGAAAGCAGTAGAGGCCAAAACATTGTGGCCGGAATTCTCCGACCGTTCACGCCCCGTTGCCACTGCCAGTGAGGACTGAGGAATTTGGTGCTTCGCCAAATCTCTGTTCACTGCAGCGGGCCGGCAGAATCCCGCCAGCGTGAACTGTGGGAAAATCCCAGCCTGCATGTTTTCAATGTAGCTGTTGGGGTGAATGGGGATCAAAGGATAAGGGAGGCAGGAGGGGGGGGGGGTGGGATCAGACTATTGAGTTGGATGATCAGCCTTGTTGTAAATGAATGGTGGAGCAGGCTCAGAGGGCCGAACGGCCTATTCCTGCTCCTATTCTTTTTATGTTTCTATAACTTGCATTTATATAGCACCAATTAATGCAGTAAAACATCCAAAGGCACTTCACATGAATTAAATTGAATGCCATGCTGTTTCCACACTGACCACTGGACTTGCACATTGGCCCATCAAAGAAAATGAATCAAACTGAAGTTAGATCCATCCACGCTGGGAGTCTCTCGCTGCACTTTCCTCTTTGCCTGTTCCTCCAGTTCCTTCTGCTGCTGAATCCTCTACAATGCCATTGTCACCTCTTGACTTGACCATTCCAATGGCCTATTGGCCAACCCCACTCCCCCCTTAAACCCGGCTGCCATAGCCTATCTCACGCTAGGTCCTGCTCACCCATCTCCCCAGTGCTCGCTGACCTTCCGTCCTGTCCAGCAGCGCCCCAGTTCTAAAATTCCCATCCTCGCTTTCAATTCCCACGCCTCTCACTATCCCGGTAATCTCCTCCCGTCTTCCAGCCCTCGTGATATCTCTGTGCTCCTCCAATTCTGCCTCTAACAGACACCCACAATTTCAATTGTGCGACACAGTGGGTCAGCACTGCTGCCTCACAGCGCCAGGGACCCGGGTTCGATTCCAGCCTCGGGTCACTGTTTGCACATTCTCCCCATGTCTGCCTGGGTTTCCTCCGGGTGCTCCCGTTTCCTCCCACAGTCCAAAAGATGTGTGGATTAGGTGGATTGGCCATGCTAAATTGCCCCTTAGTGTCAGGGAGACTAGCTAGGATAAATGCATGGGGTTGTAGGGATAGGGCCTGGGTGGGATTGTGGTCGGTGCAGACTCGATGGGCCGAATGGCCTCCTTCTGCACTGTAGGGATTCTATGATTCTATATTTGGTGGCCTGGGCTCTGAAATTCTCCCCCTCAACCTCTCTGCTGCTCCACCTCGTTTTCCTCCTTCACAGCATTCCGTGGGCGGCACGGTAGCACAGTGGTTAGCACTGCTGCTTCACAGCTTCAGGGACCTGGGTTCGATTCCCGGCTCGGGTCACTGTCTGTGTGGAGTTTGCACATTCTCCTTGTGTCTGCGTGGGTTTCCTCCGGGTGCTCCGGTTTCCTCCCACAGTCCAAAGATGTGCGGGTTAGGTTGATTGGCCATGCTACAGATTGCCCTTAGTGTCCTGAGATGCGTAGGTTGGAGGGATTAGTGGGTAGATATGGGGGTAGGGCCTGGGTGGGATTGTGGTCGGTGCAGACTCGATGGGCCGAATGGCCTCTTTCTGTACTGTAGGGTTTCTATGATTTCTATGATTAAAGCTTTTGGTCAGATGGCTTTATCTCTCTCTATGCAACGCGGAGTCAACTTTTGTTTCCTAATGCTGCTGGAAAGCAGAATGTTTTACCATGTTAAAGCTGCTATATTAATGCAAGTTCTTGTTGCTGTCCTAGACAAGAGTAAAATTGGAGTCTTGTTTTAAGTGGTGTTTTGAAACTTACCTCTTTCCAGTCCCAGGAACCCAATAAAACAGAGCAAGGTCCTTCCAAGTTGATCCAGTAAGGAATTGAGTCCCTGTCCCCATCGCCGTCAGGGATCCGAGGTGAACCCAGAACGACCACCTTTACCCCCTACATCATGCAAGGGTCATTGATGGCATTTGCAAGAATAAACCTTGTGATTTAGGGCAGAGTTCTCCGGCCGCGCTGGTCAAAGGCATTTCACATTCTCCGCAACCCGCCTGCTAAAATTCCAGTGGCGGGCAGGATGGGAGATTTCCAGCCAATGTTACTTAAAAGCTTTGCCGGATTGTTGCATCCCGTCCACTGTTAAAACAGATTTGCATTTATATAGTGCCTTTCACAACTTCAGGAAGTCCCAGAGTGCTTTGCAATCAACGAAGCGTTTATTGAGTTGCAGTTGTAGAGTGGGGACCGTGGAAATCAAATTGCATTCAGATAACTCCCACAAACAGCAATGTGACAACGACCAGATAATCTGCTTTTGTGATTGTTGCTTGACAGATATATATTGGCTGGATACCAGGGAATATCCCCTTGAGAATTTTTCATAATAGCATCAAAGCATACCACGGCACGTCACCAAATTTTGCCAGCACCAAAATAGGCCATTTGGCCCATCAGCTGCGTGCCTGGATCTTTTACATCCAAATCTGCGAAGAGTTGGCACACTGCTGCCTCATAACTCCAGGAACCCAGGTTCAATTTCGGCCGCGGTCCACTGTCTGTGTGGAGTTTGCACATGTTCCCCGTGTCCACATGGGTTTCCTCCGGGTGCTCCGGTTTCCTCCCACACTCCAAAGATGTGCAGGTTAGGTTGATTGGCCATGCTAAATTGACCCTAGTACCAGGGGATTAGCAGGGTAAATATGCAGAGTTATGGGGATAGGGCTTGGGTGGGATGGTGGTCGATGCAGACTCAATGGGCCAAATGGCCTCCTTCTGCACCGTAGGGATTCTATGACTCTAAGGCAGATGGGGCCCTCAGTTTACAATCTCACCCAAAAGATGGCAGTGGACTGCTCCCCCGGCGCTTCACTAGAGCATAAGCCTGGGTTTTGTGCTCAGGTTCTCATTTTGGCTGGCAGCAGCTGGTGTGCATTAACGATGAGATAAGCTCTTTATACCAATATTTTCAAATGGGAAAAGTCTTACGTTTGAAGGGAAGGTACAACCAGAAAGAATGCTTCCTATGGTGCATCTGTAAGAGTTGGTGAGAGTCGTAGCGGACATGCTGAATTTCCTTAGTCTCCTGAAAAAGTAGAGGCGTTGATGGGCTTTCTTAACTATAGTATCGGCATGCGGGGACCAGGACAGATTGTTGGTGATCTGGGCACCTAGGAACATTAAGCTCTTGACCATTTCCACTTCACCCCCGTTGATGTAGACAGGAGCATGTTCTCCACTGCACCTTCAGGTGAAATGAAATTGGATCCAGACGGGGGAAAGTACAACTAGATGGGTCAAACTGATCTCGGGTGTCTCCGTGTTCCGCACATTTCAAATGTTGAGGTCTGAAGTGGCATTCTAAGGAAAAAAAATCATCTTTTGTTATGTTTTTTCAACAGTCAACGGAGAAAAGAAGCGTCCCACAATGCCCGGATCACCAGTGGACGTGAAGGCGCAATCCAGAGCCACCCCGCCGACCATGCCCCCGCCACCCTCAGGGAACCAAGGGGGCCCACGGCCGACCTCCTTTACCCCTTCATCACGTAGGTGTCATTTGTTGTGGCCGGTGTCTTGGTAACGTAAACCTGAAAGCTTCTCCGGTACCTGTCTACATGGTTAATCCACGTGCTTCGTTCAAACACTTGCTCAGACAGAACAGGTTCAACTCGATAGGGCAGTGAGCAGGGAAGAGCAGAAAGAGAACCTTCAGAACTTGTGGCCAATTTGTAGTTCCCATGTTGAATTGTCTTCATAAAAGATGACATTTAAAACCCAGCTTGGCAAAATGCCCCTTCATTCACTCGCGGGTATATGTTTTCCTGGTTAACATAGAAACATAGAAGATAGGAGCAGGAGGAGGCCATTTGGCCCTTCGAGCCTGCTCCGCCACTCATCACCATCATGGCTGATCATCCAACACAATAGCCTAATCCTGCTTTCTCCCCATAACCTTTGAGTAGTCACAAATGATTTATATGGAGTTTTCTTTTCGGCTTAATTTCTTTTTTTTCAACTTCGCTGATTAATGCGTTAGAATCCCTACAGTGCAGAAGGAGGCCATTCGGCCCATCGAGTCTGCACCAACAACAATCTCACCCAGGCCCTATCCCGGTAACCCCACATATTTACCCTGCTAATCCCTCTACCTATGCATCCCGGGACACTAAGGGGCAATTTAGCATGGCCAATCAACCTAACCTGTGGGAGGAAACCGGAGCACCCGGAGGAAACCCGCGCAGACACGGGAAGAACGTGCAAACTCCACACAGACAGTGACCCAAGCCAGGAATCGAACCCAGGTCCCTGGAGCTGTGAGGCAGCAGTGCTAACCAATGTGACACTGGCCCCCATGTGGAACTGTGAACACCCAATGATGCTGGATCAATTATTAAATGTAAATCTGTGATTGGCAGACTTTTGTTAACCGAAGGATTTATGAGACATTAAAGCTTAGTCCACTGGCCGTACTAAATTCCTCCTCAATGTACCCGAACAGGCGCCGGAGTGTGGTGACTCAGAGATTTTCACAGTAACTTCATTGCAGTGTTAATGTAAGCCTACTTCAGACACTAATAAATAAACTTAAACTTAAAGTTAGGTCACACATCAGCCATGATCTCATTAAATGGAGGCACAGGCTCGAGGGGCAGAATGGCCTTTTTTTATGCTTCTGTAGCTCCAGCAAGTTAGTTAAGCATGATTGCCCTTTAGAAATCCATGCTGGCTCTTCCTAATCAACCCACACTTTCCCGTGTGACTACTAATTTGATCCTGAATAATTGTTCCCAGAAGCTAACCTTACAACCTATTTTGAACAAGGGCATTAACAATTCTCTAGTCCTCTGGCACCTCCCCTGAGTTTAGTGAACCCTGGAGAATTATGGCCAGCACCCCTGCAATTTCCATTCTTTCAATATCCTGGGATGTATCTCATCCAGTCCCAATGTCGTGTCAACTTTCAGTACTGACCGTCTATTCCACACTTCCTCTTATCAATTTCGAACCCTTATAGGGACAGAATTTCCTCATCTGTCACCATGTCCTGGGTGGCATCTGCCTCCTTGGGTCAAGACAGATGCAAAGTATTCATTTAATACCTCAGCCATACCCCCAGTCTCCATGTGTAAATCCCCTGTTAGGTCCCTAATCAGTCCCACTCCTCCTTTGACCACCCTTTTACTCTTCATATGCCTCTAGAAGACTTTGGGATTCCCCTTTGTGTTGGCTGCCAGTCCATTCTCATCATCCCTCTCCACTTCTCTAATTTCTCCCTTATTCTGACTTTACTTCGTAACTGCTGTTCTCTATACTACTGCTTCCTGTCCCTCCCAGAATTTTGTGCATCCTGGTATTCCTTTCCTGGTTTTCCTCTTGGTTCCCACACCCCTGCCGAGTTATTTTAAAACACAATCAGCCCACACTAGTAAAATACCCCACAAGGAGTCATTCCCAGCTCTGTTCAGGTGCTACCCTTCCAGTTTGTAGAGGTGTCATCTCCTCCAGCGCATGTCCCAGTGTCCTAGGGATCTAAAGCCCTTCCCTCCTGCACCATCTGTTCAGCTATGCATTAATCTGCCTCATCCTCCTGTTTTTACACTCACTTTAACGTGCTACTGGGAGTAATCCAGAGATTACTACCTTTGAGGTCTTCCTTGCTAATTTTCTGCCTAGCTCCCTAAATTGTGATTGGAGGACCCCATCCCTCTTCCTACTTAAGTCTTTGGTACCAATATGGACCACAGCCTCTGGACGTTCACTCTGCCCCAGGGGGAATGTCCTGCTCTGTGACTTCCTTGAGCTTGGCACCAAGGAGGCAATATCACATCTACAGCCACAGAAACACCTGTTTGTTCCTCTAACTAATGACTCCCCTATCACTATTGTTCTTTTCTGCTTCTTCCTCCCCTCCTGTACAGTCAGTCCACTCATGGTGCCACAAGCCTGGCTCTGACTGCTCTCCTCTGAGCAACCAGCTCCCTCACCAGTTTCCGAAACGGAAAACTGATTTCTGACTGGGCCCCTGGGGGCACTCCCACACTAGCTGTCTTGTTCTCTTGGGCTGCCTGGTGGTCGCCCAACCCCTCTCTGCCTCCAGGCCCTTATGCTGCGGTGTGACCACTTCTCTGAATGTGCTGTTCACGTAGCTCTCCACCTCACAGAGGTGCCACACTGGCTCCCGCTGCTACTCGAGCTCTGACACCCGGAGCTCAACTTTCTGCAGTTGACAGCACTTCCTGCACATATGATCAGCTAGGACACGGGTAGAATCCATGAATTCACACATATTACAGGACACGCATCCCACTCGGCTGAGCTGCCCTGTCATGTTTTCATTATTCATTCGTGGGACATGGGTGTCGTTGGCTGGCCAGCATTTATTGCCCACCCTTAGTTGCCCGAGGACAGTTGAAAGTCAGCCACATTGCTGTGGCTGTGGAGTCACATGTAGGCCAAACCGGGGCGGCACGGTAGCACAGTGGTTAGTACTGCTGCTTCACAGCTCCAGGGACCTGGGTTCGATTCCCGGCTCGGGTCACTGTCTGTGTGGAGTTTGCACATTCTCCTCGTGTCTGCGTGGGGTTCCTCCGGGTGCTCCAGTTTCCTCCCACAGTCCAAAGATGTGCGGGTTAGGTTGATTGGCCTTGCTAAAATTGCCCTTAGTGTCCTGAAATGCGTAGGTTAGAAGGATTAGCGGGTAAATATGTAGGAATATGGAGGTAGGGCCTGGGTGGGATTGTGGTCGGTGCAGACTCGATGGGCCAAATGGCCTCTTTCTGTACTGTAGGGATTCTATGATTCTATGAAACCGGGTAAGGACGGCAGATTTCCTTCCTGAAAGAACATTAGTGAACCAGATGGGTTTTTCCAACAATTGACAATGCTTTTGTGGTGATCAGTAGATTCTTAATTCCAGATATATTTTATTGAATTCAAATTTCACCATCCGCCGTGGTGGGATTCGAACCCAGGTTCCCAGAACATTAGCTGAGTTTCTGGATTAATAGTCTAGCAATAACACCACTAGGCCATCGCCTCCCCCTTAATTCTGTAGCGGTAACTCTATTCTATTTTGGATTACTTGAGCTACTCTATTGGCCCTAACTTTCCGTTATTCCAATTGCTAGTTTTTCACACACTGCCCCTCGCACTGAGCACTTGCTGCCCAATCGCTTGTTTGTTCCCATTGCTGCCTTACAGCAGCTGAAATACTCACTGAATAACTAGCGGCCTCTCCTGCAGCAGGGCAAGACCACTTTCTAAAAAGGTGGAAAAACTAGAAAGCGGAAAGCACTTCCCCAGGGCACCAAATTCCCAAATATACTCACTCGCTCTGTCTTTCTCTCAGGATGAAATCTCGCTGAAGGTGGGAGGAGTAACACTAGGTGAATTGCTCCATTGAAGAGCTAGCCTGGGTAGGGCAAGCTGAATGGCCTCCTTTAGTGCTGCATTCATTCCCTGCTAGGGAGACGGTGGTGTAGTGGCATTGTCACTGAGCTAGTAATCCAGAGACCCAGGGTATTGATATGGGGACCCGGGATTGAATCCCAACATGGCAGATGGTGAATTCAATAAAAATCTGGAATTAAAAGTCTAACAATGACCATGGAGCCATTGTCGATTGTCGGAAAAACCCATCTGGTTCACTAATGTCCTTTAGGGAAGGAAATCTGCCGTCCTTACCCGGTCTGGCCAACATGTGACTCCAGAGCCACAGCAAA
Organism: Mustelus asterias; assembly: GCF_964213995.1. Taxonomy (NCBI): domain Eukaryota; kingdom Metazoa; phylum Chordata; class Chondrichthyes; order Carcharhiniformes; family Triakidae; genus Mustelus; species Mustelus asterias. The sequence continues at coordinate 73,264,703 of NC_135820.1, read as the reverse complement.
TGCGGTTGACTCTCTGAAATGGAGGGCAGTTAGGCGCGGGCAATAAATGCTGGCCCAGCCAGCGACTCCCGCATCCCGTAAAAATTAGTCTTCTGAGATGGTGAAATGTGCCAAATACACACAAGTGCTTCCTTCCAGCAACTTGAGACAGGACAGGATCCCCAAAGCGCTGAAGCATTTTGCTGTTCTCGTAATGGGTTAAGTTACATGGGCGGCACAGTGGTTAGCAATGCTGCCTCACAGGGACCCAGGTTCAATTCCTGGCTTCGGTCACTATCTGTGTGGAATTTGTACATTCTCCCCGTGTCTGCGTGGGTTTCCTCCGGGAGCTCTGGTTTCCTCCCACACTCCAAAGATGTGCAGATTAGGTGGATTGGCCATGCTAAATTGCCCCTTAGTGTCAGGGTTTTGGGGATAGGGCCTGGGTGGGATTGTGGTCGGTGCAGGCTCGATGTGCAAGTCCACAGATCTTTGAAGGTGACGTCACAGGTGGAGAAGGTGGTGAAGAAGGCATATGGCATGCTTGCCTTTATAGGACGGGGCATAGAGTATAAAAGTTGGGGTCTGATGTTGCAGATGTATAGAACGTTGGTTCGGCCGCATTTGGAATACTGCGTCCAGTTCTGGTCGCCACACTACCAGAAGGACGTGGAGGCTCTGGAGAGAGTACAGAGGAGGTTTACCAGGTTGTTGCCTGGTATGGAGGGGGTTGGTTATGAGGAGAGATTGGGGAAACTGGGGTTGTTCTCCTTGGAAAGACGGAGGATGAGGGGAGACTTAATAGAGGTGTATAAAATTATGAAAGGCATAGATAGGGTGAACGGTGGGAAGCTTTTCCCCGGGTCGGTGGTGACGTTCACGAGGGGTCATAGGTTCAAGGTGAAGGGGGGGAGGTTTAACACAGATATCAGAAGGACATATTTTACACAGAGGGTAGTGGGGGCCTGGAATGTGTTGCCGGGCAAGGTGGTGGAGGCGGACACACTGGGAACGTTTAAGACTTATCTAGACAGCTATATGAACGGAGTGGGAATGGAGGGATACAAAAGAGTGGTCTAGTTTGGACCAGGGAGTGGCGCGGGCTAATTGTTCTTTGTTTCTCGTTTCAAGGCTTCATTCTATGATCATCTTGCTGGTGCCAGTACAGAGCGAGACTGCGGATAGTTGGGAACCTGTCTCGGGGGCAGGGAATTCAGATGGTGTTCGTAAAGCAGAAGTGGAAATGAATAGGGTTGGGAAGCATTTTCTGATCAGGGCCAGTGTGATCTCCTGGACTCGTTTCGATCGCCTCAGGGGGTCGGAGAGGAATTTCCCAGATTTTGTTTTCCCCATATTGGCCCTGGGGTTTTCACTCTGGGTTTTCGCCTCTCCCTGGAGATCACATGGTCTGGAATGGGGGGGTGGGGGTGAGTTAATAGGTTGTGATGAACAAAGCATCGTAGCTGTGAGGGACAGCTCGGTGGATAGGATATTAGGATGTAGATAGGCTGGAAAATTGGGCGGGGATCCTGGATTCAGAATTCAATCCTGGACCGGGGAGCGGCGCGGGCTTGGAGGGCCGAAGGGCCTGTTCCTGTGCTGTATTGTTCTTTGTTCTTTGTTCTTTGATGGGCCGAATGGCCTCCTTCTGCACTGTAGGGATTCTATGATTCTACACGTCCAAATGGAAATGACTTGCTTCTTCACGAATCATAGAATCCCGACAGTACAGAAGGAGGCCCTTCAGCCCATTAAGTCTGTACTGATCACAATCCCACCCAGGCCCTATTCCCGTAACCCCACACATTTACCCTGCTAAACCCCCTGACACTAGGGTCAATTTAGCATGGCCAATCAACCTAACCCGCACATCTTTGGAGTGTGGGAGGAAATTGGAGCACCCGGAGGAAACCCACGCAGACACGGGGAGAATGTGCAAACTCCACTCAGACAGAAACCTGAGCCTGGAATCGAACCCGAGTCCCTGGCGCTGTGAGGCAGCATTGCTAACCACTGTGCCACTTTTCTTGTAAGTACAGTTCTTAAGAACCGTAGATAGAGAAACATATCGAGCAGAATTTACCCCAGCTTCAAATCTGAAGAAGAGCCACAATCATCTTGAAAAGTTAACTCTATTTCTCTCTCTCTTAACAAGTTTGTGCTTTTCCTTCTCTCCCCTGCTGCAGTGCCTAATGGCGTCGACCACTCTCCGCCTGCCCTGAACGGTGTGCCATCCCCACCACAACGATTCAGCAATGGCCCTTCATCCTCGCTGGCCAGCCAGCAGCTGCCTGCTACCTGCGGTGCCCGCCAGCTCAGCAAGCTCAAACGGTTCCTGACCACCCTGCAGCAGTTTGGCAACGACATCTCGCCGGAGATTGGGGAGCGAGTGCGCAGCCTCGTCCTGGCGCTGGTGGTGAGTAAGGCCGGGTTCGGGGAACGCGGGAAGGGCGGGGTGAGTTGTGAAGAGAAGAGGGGCAACAGGAATATAAGAGTTGGCCACTTTTGTGCCAGGCACTTCAGGCAGAACTGAGCTGAGTGCGTAATTCCATTTATTGATCTTGGAGTCATAGAGGTTTACAGCATGGAAACAGGCCTTTCGGCCCAACTTGTCCATGCCGCCCTTTTTTAAATCACAAAGCTAGTCCCGATTGCCCGCATTTGGCCCTCTGTACCCATCTTACCCATGTAACTGTCTAAATGCTTTTTAAAAGACAAAATTGTACCCGCCTCTACTGCCTCTGGCAGCTCGTTCCACTCACCACTCTCTGTGTGAAATAAATGCCCCTCTGGACCCTTTTGTATCTCTCCCCTCTCACCTTAAACCTATGGCCTCTAGTTTTAGACTCCCCTACCTTTGGGTTCCTTGGTTCTGGCAACTTCTTAATAGCCCTGCTTGACAAAAGCTATGCACCTGTGTTGGGTGCAGGTTTTAACTTGAAAAGTGGAATCTGAGGATGTAATCTGAATTCGTTGCCCTGTTTTTTACAATTCTTTCTCTAAACCGAAACTGCTTGGTGTGGGATTGAAGCAACTAAAACACAAAAGCTCAATTCAGTTTTCTCTCCATCCAGGCAGCAGCTTGAACTTGATATTTCTCTCCATCCCCTTTCCTTCAATCACTTAACTCACCTTCTCTTATAAGTTGGCACGCTTTCTCTGTTTCAAGTTTATTTATTGGTGTCACAAGTAGGCTTACATTGGGTAAGCCTACTTACCGCAATGAAGTTACTATGAAAATCCCCCAGTCGCCACACTCCGGCACCTGTTCGGGTAACACCGAGGGCGAATTTAGCACGGCCAATGCGCCTTAACCAGCACGTCTTTGGACTGTGGGAGGAAACCAGAGCACCCGGAGGAAACCCACGCAGACATGGGGAGAACGTGCAGATTCCACACAGACAGTGACCCAAGCCGGGAATCGAACCCGGGTCCCTGGCGCTGTGAGGCAGCAGTGCTAACCACTGTGCCACCGTGCCGCCCGGTGGGATGTCAAAAACATGACTGTTCAGTTTAAAATCTAAAGTGAGCAGGGTTGTTTGGGGAGGTTGGGTACTCTTTTGGATAGGTCCAGGGAGAGGCCAGCTGGCCTTGGGTGGAGGTAAGTTGTCATTCGGTCAACTTGCCCTTTTGAATTGTTAAAATTAGACATGAATGTTCATAAAAGTGGATAAGCTCATTGGAACTGTCAATCTGTCAAAGGAACTGTGAAAGCTTAGTGGAACTGTCAAGTTAAACCCCCTGGACCTTCAATTAAAAATAAACATTCTGGAGCTTAAAAAATGAGTGCTTCCCATTTTACCTCTGTCTGTTGACATTAGGTTGAGGGCTTTCGTTATAGGGACTGCGCTACATGACTGATTTCACAACCTATCATCACATTTGGGTGCTTGTCAGTTCACAATTGTATCGACAGCTCCATATAATTATGAAGTTTTTGATGTGGGACTTTGAATTATAATACTTGTTGTTATAAGGGATTAAGTGGTTGGAGGAATTTAAATGTAGTGAATGGGTTTTTATCAATGGAAGATTTTTTTTCCAATAGTGAATTCATCAATGGACACGTAGAACTTGATTTTGTTTGATTGTTGCTGAAAAAAGAGACATACTCTCAAAGCTTTTCGTCTCGTACTCATCTGGAGAGATTCGCAAGAATACCAATTCTAAAGGGAACAACAATTTACAATGCATGATAGTACAGTGCTGATTGGTTGGCAACTGGACTCTGAATGGTAGAGATGTTGCCATGGAAAATGCACCAGCTAATGGCTACCCCCAAGCTTTTGTTTAGTTGAGTGACAGTTTGGGGGCACCCATCCCCTAGTTCACCCCCCATGGCCTGATGAGTGGGCGATGAAAAGCTTTGACAGCATATCCCTTTTTTTTCACCAATGCTCAAGTCCTGCATTAGCAAGCGACTATTTTTGTTCCCTCTCAGCATGGGTCCTGAGGTCTGCCCATGGTGGATACTGGGTGAGTTAGCACGGAGGGTGTAAGGGAAAAGGGTTGTTGGTGGAGGGAGGATTTAGCATGGCCAATGCACCTAACCAGCACGTCTTTCGGACTGTGGGAGGAAACTGGAGCACCTGGAGGAAACCCATGTAGACAAGGGGAGAACGTGCAGACTCCACACAGACAGTGACCCAAGCCGGGAATCGAACCCGGGTCCCTGGGCGCTGTGAGGCAGTAGTGCTAACCACTGTGCCACCGTGCTGCCCATGTCACTGGGACATTCTGAGATGGGGACTTTGGCAGATTGTTAGAGGGAGTTTCCAGGCTTTGCTGGAGCAGGTGTGGAACGCTAGGTCCTGATTCTGGCCATAAAGGTGGTGGAAAATGCTCTATTTTGAGCTTTGACATTTCGGTGAACACAACATTTAAATTGTGTCATTTTTGTATGGTGCCTGAATACTGTTTAGATCTTAAAATGGGAATCATCATAGACCTGAGGCCAGAATTGAACCTGGGTCCTGGCGCTGTGAGGCAGCAGCGCTAACCACTGTGCCACCCTGTGCCACCATGTCGTCGGGAAGTGGATGCATTTTGGGGTGATGCAAACAAATTCTGTCCTACAGTACTGTGTTTTTGAGACAGTTATTATCCGAAGATGCTACATAAAGTATAACTTATCCAGCTGCTGGTTATGTTGGGGCAGTATGTCAGTGCTACTCCTGCATGCGTTTCACTGGCTTCTAGACACATTGACTATTGTAGTAGCTACAATAACGTCACAGATTCTAATGTATTGCCAAGCAAGGCTTCACATTGATTATCCCCTTATTGTCTCTCTTTACACCGTGTTTTTGATCAACTACGTCAAGGCTGGTTGATTTGAACACAATGGGACTATTGTTCCAACCGGTTTAGATAGAGGGGGGATCTTTCTAGCCATTCACTCTGGTGAGATTCTCCCGTCCTGCTGCAGTGACTGGAGATTTGGCGAGCACCAAATTCTCTGTCCTTGCTTGCGGCGGTAGCGGGGAGTGCACGGCCAGTAAGGTAACGCCCATAGTCTCAAAGAACAAAGAACAGTACAGCACAGGAACAGGCCCTTTGGCCCTCCAATCCTGCGCCGATCATGATGCCTGCCTAAACTAAAACCGTATGCACTTATGGAGCCCATATCCTTTCATTCCCATCCTCTTCATGTATTCATCTAGTTGCCCCTTAAATGCCACTATCATACCTGCTGCCAACACCTCCCTGGGCAGCATATTCCAGACATTCACCACCCTCTGTGTAAAAAAAATTTGCCCCTAAACTTTTCCCCATGCACCTTAAACCTATGTCCCCTAGTACTCACTTTTCTACCCTAGAAAAGAGCATCTGACTATCCACTCTGTCCATGCCCCCCCATAGTCTTGTAAACCTCTATCAGGTCACCCCTCAACCTCCGTCATTCCAGTGGGAACAAATCGAGTTTATCCAACCTCTTCTCATAGCTAATACCCTCCTTGGTTGATTGAACTTTTAACCAATCAGGAAGTAATGAAGCAGGAATTCTCTAAAATATGTGGAAACAGTAGCAGGAAAATTGGTCTACCCTGAGTTAATGCAGGCAAGGTTTTTTTTATAGAAGTAACTTTTTGCGAATTGTTAACCAGTTGAAAGTTATTTAAAATAATTATTTGTGTAGCTGCCTAGATTCAGGGTTTACACATGGATATTGGTCTTCCATGCTAGTAAATCTGCCTTTAATCTAAGCAAGCGGTTTCAGTGAAGTCAGTGGTATTAGGCATTGGCATACTGCAGTCACTGGATAAGGCCCCTTTTTGTGGTAATACCACATCCCAACTCTTCATTTGTGGAATTATAAATAGATCCTAAAAACCGCTCTACAGAGACATTGACATGAACTTGGTTGGTTTTGGGAGCTTGTTGTAGATTTGGGTTCGGAATGTTGATTTAGCCGATGTCTCCTATTAGCTCAAAATCCCAAATATTGAGATCAACCAGATCTCCAATTCTTGATGGGGGTAAAGCTGCCCTTTGAGTTGGGGGGGGGGGGGGGGGGGAGGGGGGGTGATACTGGAGCATCGCACCCCCCCCCCTCGCCTGAGGGTATGGCATCACTTACAAACACCCGGCTGACGTTTTATTTTTATTTTTTTGTTTACTTACCCTTCCAGAACTCAACTGTGACCATTGAAGAGTTTCATTCCAAGCTGCAAGAGGCAACAAACTTCCCACTGCGTCCCTTTGTAATTCCATTTCTAAAGGTAATGCAGTCTCCTCCTGTTTACCGTCCATTGTCTTGTGAGAGCCCATTATCTTTGGTGGTTTGGTGGGGGGGATGGGGGAGGGGAGGAAATGTGAATCTAACACGGCAGCTGTCATTAATATAAAGCAAAAAACTGCAGATGCTGGAAATCTGAAATAGGGACAGAAAGTGCTGGAAATACTCAGCAGATCAGGCAGCATCTTTTGAAGAGTGTAATAACTTCAAAGGCAAGTCATTGTGGCTTCAAATTATAAAGGGTTTTGTAACAAGTCCTCGGAAGCACAAGTCCCTTCACCAAAACCCCTTTATTTACAAGTCAGACAGCAGCAGACAGAGCGCTGTCAGTTAGCAGCCTACACTCAGAGTCCCAGAGGAACTGACACTCCTGGTTAAATACAAAGCAAGAGGCTCCCTGATTGGCCCGTCAATTTGGCCCATAATCAGGGAGTTCATATTCTAACAGGCCCACCTCAATTCATAGAATCCCTCCAGTGCAGAAGGAGGCCATTCGGCCCATCAAGTCTGCACCCACCACATCCCACCCAGGCCCTATTCCCATAACCCCATACATTTAACCTACTAATCTCCCTGGCACTAGAGTCAATTTAGCATGGCCAATCAACCTAACCCCCACATCTTTGGACTGATTGGACTGATCGATTGCCCGATTAAAGTTGTTACAGGTTTCTTACCAACAATATTCATATAAGTACAAACTGGGGTCTGACACAACTGAGTATTCTCTTCTCCCTGGCTCCAACTGAGGTCCCTCCCGACCTGGGACGCCCCCGTTCCAGATTGGCATGGCTTCCCGCGCCATCTCTCCATAGGGTCCGACCCGATCACGTGGTCCTCAGGGGATTGCCCCCTTAAAGGGACCACAAAGAGAAATAGAGTTAACATTTCAGGTCGATGACCCTTAGTTTTCTCTCCACAGATGCTGCCTGACCTGCTGAATATTTCCAGCATTTTTTTTGTTTCGATGGTCATTGTCAGGTGTCACTCAATATGAAGCACCATTAAAAACCCCATGATTATCACCCAACTGGATTTGACCCTTTGGCCATGCACTGACCTCGACAAGGCCCATGAGGTTAGCCTCTTGGAGTACGAGCTCCCTGATTGAGGTAATGATTGCCTGTCCAATCAGGAAGTCTCGCCTGTATATATAACTGTCATGTCTACTGGCGCTCCGGATTCTGACTGTGTACCTGAAGCACTCTTAGGAGTTTGTAAATAAAGGGAATCTGGTGAAGGGACACCGGCCTCTGAGGAGTCATTGCAGGCCACACTGATGAAATGACTATTTTCTCTCTATTTCTTGCCCGGTGGGATGGTGTATGCACAGGTGTGGGTGGGGTTGAGTGAAGTAGGGCTGCCATCTTTCGGTGTATTCTGGGAGGTTTTATAACCGAACCTCTTGCCTCCGAGTGCCTTGCCCCCATGCTGACACCTCACGAGTCCATCCTGGTGACACATCGCGCTCCCACACCAATTGGAAATCCGCAAAATCTTCATTGCTTACTCAGACCATTGATAACTGTCAAAAAAAACTCTTCCAATCCATTTCCAATGTTTTTATAACAAATGAAGTCCTCGAAACCGGAAGAAAATCTCACAGTTTGTTTTTTGATGTCCCTACGATTTTTCTCCTGTGAGGTTAATCATTTAGTTCCCCCCCCACAGATGTGCACGTTGGGTGGATTGGCCATGCTAAATTGCCCCTTGGTCTCTGGGTGGATTAGCAGGGTGGGGTTGCAGGGATGGGGCTTGGGTGGGGTTGTTGTCTGTGCAGACTCGATGGGCTGAATGGCTTCCTTCTGCACTGTAGGACTCTATGACTCTAGCTGGCTGTTGAGTGGGTTTAATGGTTAACGGGTAACCCCAAACTACCTCTTTAAGGCTATGGGTCTGAAATAGTCAAATCCAGATAAGTCCTACTGCTGAAGTTCGTCAAATGATGATTTCAACCGTAGATTTTGTGCTCCAGGTTAGTCATTGGTTTTCTTTCTCTTTTCATTTTGTTTTGGCAATATTCTGTTGCAACGGTTAGAATGGGATGTGATGTCTGACGTACGGATGCAGGATTAACATATAAGTTAATAATGACTTTGCCTTAACAGAGCTGTTATTCACATTTCACATTAAGGTCATTCAATGGACGACGTTTTGTTAATCAGTGGTTTAATGCAAGGGGTGATGTGCGATGGCAATTGTATGAGATCTTTTGACTGCAACAGCCAGAGTTCTTCTTTAATGAAGTCACTGGGGGAACAGGCTCTTCATGGTCTCGAATCTTTAACGTATCCAATATGTTCATCTCAGTAAATGAATACATGGCAGTGACTCTCACCACTGTATAAGTGGAGCTGTTGGAGATTGGCCCTCTGGAGAATATCTGATTAGTCCCTTCGGGGGTGCGAATGATGCACTAATGGCACAGCTCTGCCTAAGTGGCCATGTTCAACGCAGTGACCTGAACTGTCATGATGGTCCAATGAGTTAGATGGACCAGCCAGTGTGGTATTCCACCACTCTTCCCCTCCCCCTGGCCTAGTGGTATTATAGCCAAACTGTTAATGCTGAAACTCAGCTAATGTGCTGGGGACCCGGGTTCGAATGCCACCATGGCAGATGGTGGAATTTGGATTCAATAAAAAATATTTGGAATTAAGAGTATACTGATGAGGGTGAAACTACTGTCAATTGTTGGAAAAACCCATCTAGTTCACTAATGTCCTTCAGGGAAGAAAATCTGCTGTCCTTACCCGGTCTGGCCTACATATGACTCCAGAGCCACAGCAATGTGGTTGACATTTTGTTTTTTAAAAAGCATCTAGACAGTTAAATGGGTAAGATGGGAAGAGAGGGATATGGGCAAAATGGGGCAATTAGACCATAAGATATAGGAGCGGAATTCAGCCACTCGGCCCTTCGAGTCTACTCCGCCATTCAATCATGGCTGATATTTTTCTCATCCCCATTCTCCTGCCTTTTCCCCATAACCCCTGATCCCCTTATTAATCAAGAACCTATCTACCTCTGTCTTAAAGACTCAATGACCCGGCCTCCACAGCCTTCTGCGGCAAAGAGTTCCACAGATTCATCACTCTCTGGCTGAAGAAATTCCTCCTCATCTCCGTTTTGAAGGATCGTCCCTTTAGCCTGAGGTTGTGCCCTCTGGTTCTAGTTTTTCCTACTAGTGGAAACATCCTCTCCACGTCCACTCTATCCAGGTTGGGACTAGCTTAGTGGTTAAAAAAAGGGGCGGCACGGACAAGTTGGGCCGAAGGGCCTGTTCCATGCCCAACTGCCCTCTGAAATGGCCTAGCGAGCCACTCGGATCAAGGGCAACTAGAGATGAGCGATAAATACTGGCCAGTCAGCGACACCCATGTCCCATGAATGAATTAAAAAGAAATGAGGCATGAATCCACTGATCTCCATCAAATTGACATTAGAACGTGACAATTGAGAGGACATGTCCCGCCTAACTGAGGGTAGGATTGGACTCCACCACCATTTGCTACCCCTTTGTCTAGGGTCAGACAGGAAAAATTTGGCCACTCCATCAGTAGCCCAGCAGTCAGTCTGAAATACAATAGGAAAGGAGGCTGGGAAAACAGGAAAAAACCCGCACGTTCTGCTACTTCTCCCTGCCAGTCTCCATTCTTGTTTTCAGCCTCCTGTGCAGCACAGGCCTTCACCTCTCGCCCCGTCATCAGAAGCTCGCGCCGCCACTTTGCTTTACTCCATTTCAGAAAGAGGGGGGAAGAACTCCAGGGGGGGGGGGGGGGGGGGGGATTAGAGTCTCCAATCCTTCAGGATTGGCCTGGAGTCTCCAAGGATCGAAGGTTAATTCCCTGGGACACTCCTGTGGGCAACACCCAGGAGAAAAATCTTACAAATGTGCATCTTAAATATCATTTTCTTTTGAGCATTTCTGGTGCGTTGAAAGTGCCGGTAGTGGGTAACGATAGCTGCCGGAGGTTTCCGGCTGTCCACGCCGGCGGGATTTTCCAGTCCCGCTGCAGTGAACGGAGATTTGGCTGAGTGCCAAATTCTCCGTCCTCGCTGGCGGCGGCAACAGGGTGTGAACGGCCGGAGAATTCTGGTCAGCTTGTTTATCCACCGGAGGTGGGTGAAGGCAATGGAACGTCCAGGAATACGCGTCCAACCAGAATTGCCGACTCTGCGCTAATAGACATGGCCATGAAATTCTCTGCAGCCCCTTTCCGAAAGCTCAGCCACTGTACTCGTGCCGCTTGGCAACACATGGGCAGCGCGGTGGCACAGTGGTTAGCACTGTTGCCTCACAGTGCCAGGGACACGGGTTCAATTCCCGGCTTGGGTCACTGCCTGTGCGGAGTCTGCCCGTTCTCCCCGTGTCTGCGTGGGTTTCCGCCGGGTGCTCAGGTTTCCTCCCACAGTCCGGAAGACGTGCTGGTTAGGTGCATTGGCCATGCTAAATTGCCCCTAGTGTCATAGGGATTAGCAGGGTAAATGTGTGGGGTTATGGGAATAGGACCTGGGGGGGGGGATTGTGATCAGTGCAGACTCGATGGGCCGAATGGCCTCCTCCTGCCCTGTAGGGATTCTATGATTCTATTCTATGTGCGGGGTAGGTTGACTGGCCATGCTAAATTGATTCGAGTATCGGGGGATTAGCAGGGTAAATATGACGGCCTACGGGAATAAGGACTGGGTGGGATTGTGGTCGGTGCAGACTCATTGGGCCGAATGGCCTCCTTCTGCCCCGTAGGGATTCTACACCTCAGATCTGGAACCTGAGTGGGTATTGGCAATAAATCAATGCTACTAGAAAGGAGTTTGGGACTAAGTGCATTCCGAATGACACGAACGGGGCTGGTAAACCCGCAACCTTAACATTCCTATTTTTGGAAATCCTGTTTCTAGCAGCTTGGGGGAAACCCCAGAATAAGGGGTCAGCCATCTTTGGACCGAGAGGAGAAAGAATTAGTCACTCGGGTTTGTGAATCTTTGGAATTCTCTTCCTCGAGAGAGTGGCTGCTCAGACGTTGGGTACATTCACGACTGAGATCGATAGGTTTTTGGACCCTCTGAGGGAATCTAGCGATCAGGGGACAGGGTGGGAAAATGGAGCTGAGGAAGAAGATTGGCCATGGTCTTATGGAATAGGGGAGGGGGCTTGGGGGCGGCCATATTGCCCACTCATGCTGCCGTCGTCGCCACCTTATTTCGTAATCCCTACAGAAAAATGGTGACAATCGATAATGTATCTGTCAGAAAATGAAACTTCCGGTCCGAAACCCACCAACACTTTAAAAGGCTGCCGGATATTTCCACCAATTTCTGCCTCATTTCATCACCTGCAGCTTTCATTCTTTATATTTGTAGCGTGCCTTTAGTGTCGTTAAAGCGGGCGAGACTCTTTTATTCTCGCTGTTCAATGCCGCCTTGACCGAGTGATGTTTATCGTGGGAGTTGTTCTCCTGAGGAGGGGATGGGGGGGGAGGGGGGGGGAGATGAGTAGTGGTGTTGTTGGGAGGGGGAGTGGGGGGGGGGGCGGTGGTGGCTGATGTCTGTTGCAGAGTCTGAGTGTGAAACCATGCTGCAAACCTTTTTTTTTTGTGTGTGTGGAAGTATCACACACCATATGGGCATCATATCACTTAGTGGCAATCATTCGAAGGGGAGGATTTTTTTTTTTCGCTCAACACTATAGCATCCGCCCTCTGAGGGAAAAGTAAATGACAGGGACCATATGTGTTTGGATATTTGAGCTGAATCCTCAATGAGAGAAGCAGCTGTAACTGCCTTCATTTCAACCTGCCTTTCATTACATTAATGTAACCCTGCGACTCCCGTCCCAATCTGCACCGTGGCAAATTGCTGGCCGCAAAGATAATGGAAACCATTTCAATTACCGGCTCCACGGCTAACATTAGCACCAGTGCGGCCCCTTCTGATCGACAACACGCAGTCTCAATTGTCTTTGATCTCGCCAAAGAGAAGGGAGTTTTCGCTGGAGTGCGGCACGGTGGTTAGCACTGCTGCCTCACAGCGCCAGGGACCCGGGTTCAGTTCCGACCTCGGGTCTCTGTCTGTGAGGAGTTTGCACGTTCTCTGCGTGGGTTTCCTCCAGTTCCCTCCCATAGTCCGAAAGACGTGCGGAATTCTCCAACCTCGCCCGTGGCTGGATTCTCCAGCCCCGCTGCAGTGAATGGAGATTTGGCTGAGTGCCAAATTCTCCATTCTCGCTGGCAGTGGGGCGTGCAAGATTGGAGAATCCCATCCAAATTTTTCTTCTTTGTTCTTTAGTGACTTTTAAGGGGCGTCTTGACAAATATATGAATAGGATGGGGATAGAGAGATCTGGTCCCCAGAAGGGTAGGGGGTTTAGTTCAGTCGGGGCAGCATGGTCGATGCAGGCTTGGAGGGATCTGTGTGGGATTGTGGTCGGTACTTGATGGGCCGAACGGCCTCCTTCTGTACTGTAGGGATTCTATGATTTGCACAATATCAAACTCTGTGTCTGGCTGTGAAAGTAGGATTTTGAGTTAAGTTTGCAAAAGCCTGCATGCGCGTTCCCTCCCCCCCCCCTCTCCTCTCTGGGAGATGAATTTTGTCAAAGGGTTTTTGGGGAATTCTGTGAGCGACTGCGGTTAGCAACTTCCAGGCAGCCGAGATGCAGCTGAGTTTTTGAGTAGCCAAGAATATAATGGACTGTGTTTCAAAGTGTCCTTTATCCTTCCCTCCCACCCCAACATTCTTCGGACCATCAACTTCCAGCGTAGGAACACAAGAACGCAGGAACAGGAGCAGGCCATTCAGCCCATCGCCCCTGCTCTGCCATTCAACACGACCATGGCTGATCGGACCCTTCACAAAGCCTTTTACCCACACTATCCCCATATCCCTTTAATCAGAGTTCTAATTGGAATAGGGATAATATTGTCCTTCCAACAGCACCTTCTCCAGGTAATGGCTGGAATCCTCCAACCTCGCCCGTGGCTGGATTCTCCAGTCCCACTGCAGTGAATGGAGATTTGGCTGAGCGCCAAATTTTCCGTTCTCGCTGGCAGCGGTGGCAGGGTGTGCGAGATCGGAAAATACCGGGCAAATTTTTTTTCTTTGTTCTTTAGTGATTTTTAAGGGGCATCTTGACAAATACATGAATAGGATGGGAATAGAGGGATATGGTCCCCGGAAGGGTAGAGGTTGCAGTTCAGACGGGCAACACGGTCGGTGCAGGCTTGGAGGGCCGAAGGGCTGTTCCTGTGCTGTAATTTTCATTGTTATTTGTTCTTTGTTCAATGTATCTTGCTTATATGGAACAACAACTTGCAGTTATATAGTCCCTTTAATGTAGCAAAATGCCTTGAGGCACCTCAAAGGCATGTCATCAAATGACATTTGACACTAAGGTTAATTGTTGATATCATGAGTTTAACGGGCTCGGGACTGAAATCTCCAGGCCTACTAGCATCTCCCCCTTTACCCTCGCACCCCCCCACTGACCCCCCCCCCACCCACCCACCCGCCAGAGTGGTTCGCTCCAGTGGGAATTACACTAGCTCCCCACTTTTGGAGAACTAGTGGCCCAACCCTGCTGGAGTGAAGGGGGTGGATGGCGGTGGGGGTGGGGGTGGTTCCCCCTGGGCATTAGTCCCCTGGCAGTGCCAGGCTGTGCCCCTGGTACCTCCCAAGGGACAAAGTGCCAATGCCCAGGGGACACCTTGGCACTGCCCACTAGGCATCGGGCGGGGCCTGATGGAGGCGGGGCCTGATGGAGGCGGGGCCTGATGGGGTGAGCCTGGTAGCCAATTGGTGAAGGTGGGGGTCCCGCTGTCACTCTGCAGACAGGATTGGTGGGGGAAGGAGGGAGGGTAGCGGTTGGGGGGCAGGAGCAGCCTGTTGGGGGTTTCAGGACTGCGGCGCGGGGGGTGGTGGTCGTGGGGTTAACCAGTGATCGGGCTGGCCAGCGATCAGGAGGCTGGCAGTGCGGATCTCGGCGCTGACAGATCAGCGCATGCGCAGTTTCCCACTCAGCACTCTGCTGCCAGCCTCTCCAGCGGGTATAGGCCCTGCCCACTGAATTTTAATGCTATACACGATAGTAGTCTCTGCAGTGCACAGAGTGTGAGAGATTCTTCTCTGAACTGCCACTGAAAAAAAACAGCATGAATTACTCCAGTTTTACCACAAATTCGACACTTAGAATTTTTGGGGAGAATTCCGGCCAATATCTGTGACACCAAATACATCCTTTCTGAGTGTGAGGTATCATGCTTCAAACATTACCATTCTGGCCAGTGGGCATCAGTGGACTATTTGACCAAGTAAGTATCACAGTCAAGTCCAATCTGCCCTCACCTTGAATCATCATAGAATCCCTACCATACAGAAGAGGCCATTCGGCCCATTGAGTTTGCATCAACTCTCTGACAAAGACTCTCCCCCCGCCCTATCCCCGTAACCCCACATATTTCGCATGGCTAATCCCTCTAAATTACACATCTTGGGACACCAAGGGGCAATTTAGCATGGTCGATTCACTCACTCATCTTTGGACTGTGGGAGGAAACCGGAGCACCTGGAAGAAACCCACGCAGACACGGGGAGAACATGCAAACTCCACACAGACGATGACCCAAGGCTGGAATAGAACCCGGGTCCCTGGCGCTGTGAGGCAGCAGTGCTAACCCACTGTGCCACTGTGCCGTCCCCTGGCCATACATGCACAGAGAGCCATTGGATTCTCATCTGCAGCAAAGATCTTTGTTTGCTTTTAAACCCTCTCCCCCCCCCCTCCCTTCGCGGACTGGGGGGCACTGAATTGGCATCTCTGCTGAGCTCAATACAGCCCTGAGGTCAAGATCATTCTGGTCAGTAAGACTCTCGTTACCCACCAAGGCACTGTGGGAGCTCAGTGCTGCACTAAATCAGATGGTCACTGCAGTCCAAGACCCCACTGTTTAACGGCAATCGCTTGAGTAAACTGAATCATCCAACTGGGAGTTCTGGAGAAACCTCTTTGTCCAGAGAGTGGTGAGCACATGGAACTCGCTCCCACAGGGAGTAACTGAGATAAACAGTGTAGATCCATTTAAGGGGAAGCTGGATAACACACGAGGGAGAAAGGAATAGAAGGGTATTCTGTTAGGATGAGACAAAGAGATGGGAGAAGACCCATGTAGATAACAACGCCCTGCATTTATATAGCATCTTTAATGTGCTAAAATCTCCCAAAGCAGAAGCATTAGCAAGAAACTACAGAGGTCGTGAATGTAGCCCAGTCCATCACGCAAATCAGCCTCCCATCCATTGACTCTGTCTACACTTCCCGCTGCCTCGGCAAAGCAGCCAGCATAATTAAGGACCCTACGCACCCCGGACATTCTCTCTTCCCCCTTCTTCAATCGGGAAAAAGTTACAAAAGTCTGAGGTCACGTAACGACCGACTCAAGAACAGCTTCTTCCCTGCTGCCATCAGACTTTTGAATGGACCTACCTCGCATTAGTTAATCTTTCTCTGCACCCTAGCTATGACTGTAACACTACATTCTGCACTCTCTCCTTTCCTTCTCTATGAACGGTATGCTTTGTCTGTATAGCGTGCAAGAAACAATACTTTTTTCACTGTATACTAATACATGTGACAATAATAAATCAAATCAAATTAATTCAAATGTTTGAAACCTAGCCACATAAGGAAAACCTTAGCGCATTTAACTCTGTTAACAACAGAGCCAGGGCGGCACGGTAGCACGGTGGTTAGCACTGCTGCTTCACAGCTCCAGGGACCTGGGTCACTGTCTGTGTGGAGTTTGCACATTCTCCCCGTGTCTGCGTGGGTTTCCTCCGGGTGCTCCGGTTTCCTCCCACAGTCCAAAGATGTGCGGGTTAGGTTGATTGGCCATGCTAAAAAAAAAATTGCCCTTGGTGTCCTGAGATGCGTAGGTTAGAGGGATTAGTGGGTAAATCTGTAGGGATATGGGGGTAGGGCCTGGGTGGGGTTGTGGTTGGTGCAGACTTGATGGGCCGAATGGCCTCTTTCTGTACTGTAGGATTTCTATGATTTCTATGTTAAAAACACTATATAAGTCCACATTGTTACTGCACTTTATTATGATGTTACAAAGAAATGACAGGTGACCCAAATCTTGACCATAAACGGGAGCGTAGACTATTGTGGGCCAAATGGCCTTTTTCTGTGCTGTACATTCTATTTAATTCTATGCAATCCAGTCCAAATCGTCCTAATGAGTCAGCGGTGGGAACTGACTCCCCGTTGCCTAGGAAATGAAGATATTTTTATTGCACATTAACACACTCGATTGGTTTGTCACTGGAAGTGTGTTAGTGTTTCAGATTTCGCTGTCATCACAAGACACAGAGCGAGCCAGATCTTACATTTCTTTTCTGGCTACCCTTGACAACACAGGCTGTGGTCCAAAAAAACAATCCTGACTGCGCTGTGGTGTTGGCTGACTGGTAGCTGGAGTTCAGTGTTGTTGGATAATGTGGCACATTGCGAGGGGGACGTGTGAAGCATCCACTCCTGCTTCATCTAATCAGACACTTTGCATGGCAGAACAGCAGCTAGTAATGAAAGGACCCATTGCGTTTCCCCTCCCGCCAGGGATTTAATCTGGGACTATCATTGCTGGAAGATTTTGGCTGCAAGCCGGTTCCACAAGAGGCAATCTGAACGGTGATCAAATCGAACCTGCGAGCGTACGAATCGGGAGCAGCAGTCGGCCATTCGGCCCCTCAATCCTGCTCTGCCATTCAAAACTATCATGGGCTGATCTGATTGTAACCACGTTATGAGGGGCATGGACAGAGTGGATAGTCAGAAGCCTTTTCCCAGGGTGGAAGAGTCAATTACTTTATTGGGGGCATAGGTTTAAGGTGCGAGGGGCAAGGTTTAAAGGAGATGTACAAGGCAGGCTTTTTTTACACAGAGGGTGGCAGGGGCCTGAAACTCGCTGCCGGGGGAGGTAGCGGAAGCAGATACGATAGTTAGTTTTAAGGGGCATCTTGACAAATCGATGAATAGGATGGGAATAGAGGGATATGGTCCCCGGAAGGATAGGGGGTTTTAGTTCAGTCGGGGCAGCATGGTCGGTGCAGGCTAGGAGGGCCGAAGGGCCTGTTCCTGTGCTGTAATTTCCTTTGTTCACATCCCCACATTCCCACCTACCCCAGATAACCTTTCGCCCCTTTGTTAACCAAGAATCTATCGAACTCTGCTTTAAAGATATTCAGACTCTGCTTCCACTGTCTTTCCGGGAAGGGAGATGACCCTCTGAGAGAGAAAGATTCACCTCATCTCCATCTTAAATGAGCAACCCCAGTGATCCCCGAGTTCGAGATTCTCGGACAAGAGGACACATCCTCTCCACATTCATCTTAACAGTTCACCAGGTCAAAGTCCAACAGGTTTATCTGCAATCACGAGCTTTCGGAGCGCTGCTCCTTCTGCAAATGAATCGCCTGATGAAGGGGCAGCGCTCCGAAAGCTCATGATTCCAAATAAACCTGTTGGACTTTAACCTGGTGTTGTGAGAAGTTGCCAACCTTCCCTCGTAAGACAACCTGTCCATTCCTGATATTGGTCCAATAAACTTTCTCTGAACTGTTTCTGACGCATTTACATCCTCCCTTAAATAAGGAGACCAACACTGTACACAATACTCCAGATGTAGTCTCACCAACGTCCTGTACACATGAAGCATAACCTCCTTACAATGAACATTCTATTAGCTTTCCTCCTTAAGTGCTGAGATATATGGTAGGTGACATTATGGATACGTTTAATTCGGAACACCAAAAGAAAGAAAGACATGCATTTATGTAGCAACCTGAAAGCACTTTACATCCAGTGAAGTACTTTGAACTGTAGTCACGGTTGTAATGTCGAAATGCAGCAGCCCATTTGTGCACAGCAAGCTCCCACAAACAGCAATGTGATAATAGACAGACAGTCTGGTTTACTGGTGTTGGTTGAGGAATAAATATTGGCCAGGACCCTGGCGATAACTCCCCAGCTCCTCTTCAGAGTAGTGCCATGGAATCCTCCTGAGAGGGCAGTTGGGGCCTCAGTTTAATGTCTCATCTAAAAGATTAGGGGTGGGATTCTCCAATCTCATCCATACCCGCCGCCAGCTAGAATGGAGAATTTGGCACTCAGCCACTGCAGCGGAGAATCCCAGCCGCGGAGGAGGCACGGTGGCACAGTGGTTAGCTCTGCTGCCTCACAGTGCCAGGGACCCGGGTTCAATTCCCAGCTTAGGTCACTGTCTGTGTGGAGTTTGCACATTCTCTACGTGGGTTTCCTCCACGTGCTCCGGTTTCCTCCCACAATCCAAAGATGTGTGGGTTAGGTGCATTGGCCATGTTAAATTGCCCCTTAGTGTCAGGGTGACTAGATGGTGGATATGTGGGGTTGCGAGGATAGGGCCTGTGTGGGATTGTTGTTGGTGCAGCCTCGGTGGGCCGAATGGCCTCCTCCTGCACTGTAGGGATTCTTTGATTCTAGGAGGTCGGAGGTTCTGCAGTACTGCGCTAGAGGCTCCAGTCTCTGAAGCGGGACTTGAACCCATAGCCTTACAGTTCAAGAGATAAGAATTGCTGCCCACTTAGCTACGACTCCTGAAAACTAAATCACATTTAGTTTCAAACTCAAGCCAAAGCTGAATAAATCCGGGTGCAATCACAAGATCTCATTCACATATAACCGAATCAACGCATGGATATAACTTCCAGATACAGAGGCAAAAACTGGACTCATATAACACACGGCACGGCGGCACAGTGGTTAGCACTGCTGCCTCACAGTGCCAGGGACCCAGGTTCAATTCCAGCCTCGGGTCACTGTCTGTGTGGAGTCTGCACGTTCTCCCCATGTCTGTGTAGGTTTCCTCCGGGTGCTCCGGTTTTCCACCTCAGTCCAAAGATGTGTGGGTTAGTTTGATTGGCCATGCTAAATTGCTCCTTCGTGTCAGGGAGATTAGCAGGCTAAATATATGGGGTCATGGGGATAGGGCCTGGTTGGTACAGACTCGATGGGCCAAATGGCCTCCTTCTGTACTGTAGGGGTTCTAAGATACAGAGGCAGAAATTGGGATCATATAACACATAATTGAGTCTCCACCCAGCTTTCTGTAGAGAAGGCAATCAGTCCCATTGAGCTGTTCCAGCCCTGTAGCTTTGCAAGTTAAATTTGTTCAATTGGACATCCAATATCCTTTTGAAACTATTGATCATTTCTGGGACATGGGCGTCGCTGGCTGTCCAGCATTTATTGTCCATCCCTAGTTGCCCAAGGGCAAATGAGAGTCAACCACATTGCTGTGGATTTAGAGTCACATGTAGGCCTAAACAGGTAAGGACGGCAGATTTCCTTCCCTAAAGGACATTAGTGTCAAAGCTTTGAGAAAGTGTCATCTGGACTCGAAACGTCAGCTCCTTTCTCTCCTTACAGATGCTGCCAGACCTGCTGAGATTTTCCAGCATTTTCTCTTTTGATTTCAGATTCCAGCATCCGCAGTAATTTGCTTTTTTCCCCAGAGTGTTAGCTGAATTTCTGGATGAACAGTCGAGCGATTAATACCAATAGGCCACCGCCTCCCCTACGTAACTACTAGAGCATCCCACCTCGTATATTAGCTACATTCTGTGTAATTGGGATAAAGCGTGAGGGCAGCACGGTAGCACAGTGGTCAGCACTGCTGCTTCACAGCTCCAGGGACCTGGGTTCGATTCCCGGCTCGGGTGACTGTCTGTGTGGAGTTTGCACATTCTCCTCGTGTCTGCGTGGGTTTCCTCCGGGTGCTCCAGTTTCCTCCCACAGTCCAAAGATGTGCGGGTTAGGTTGTTTGGCCATGCTAAAATTGCCCCTTAGTGTCCTGAGATGCGTAGGTTAGAGGATTAGTGGGTAAAATATGTAGGGATATGGGGGTAGGGCCTGGGTGGGATTGTGGTCGGTGCAGACTCGATGGGCCGAATGGCCTCTTTCTGTACTGTAGGGTTTCTATGATTTCTATGAAATACAAAAAGAGGGAGATAGTTTGTTAAATTCTCATTTTTTTATATCCCTTGTTTTTCTTGAAAGATGTTGCTTTCCTTTGAATTGAAATTTGCCATTTATTCATTCGATTTAGGATGACGTCTGCTTATGATTCTAGATTGGCTTCCAGTTTGAGATATTTGAAAATTCTCATCCTTGTGTTCAAATCCCTCGATGGCCTCTCCATTCCTGTCATCTCCCCCAACCCAACAACCCTCCAGGATCTCCAATTCTGACTTCTGGTGTATCTCCGTTAATCCCCATTCTGCCATTGGCTATCATACCTTCAATTGCCTCGGGCCTTAGGCTCTGGAATTCCTTCCCTAAACCTCTTCATCTCTCTTTCTATCTTCCCTCCTTTAAGACCGTCCTTAAAACCTACCTCTTTGGCCACCTTGTCCTAGTATTTCGTCACTTGGTTGAGTGTCAAATTTTGTTTGATAACTCTGCGGTGATGCACCTCGGGACATTTTACTGTGTTAAAAAGTTGCTATATGAATGCAAGTTGTTGTAGTTGATGACAGTGGAAATGATGGACAGTATTTGGAGGTGGTGCTGAGGTCTTGTTGATTTTTTTTGTTTTCCCAGGCCAACCTGCCCTTACTGCAGAGGGAGTTACTACACTGTGCCCGCTCTGCAAAACAAACACCAGCTCAGTACCTGGCACAACATGAGCACCTGCTGCTGAATGCCAACGCCACATCCCCCGTCAACTCAACAGACCTGCTGGAGGTCAACGAGAATGGCAAAAGGAGCAGCCCAGAAAGGTAAACCCCATCTGCAAGCCCACCATCTGCCTTGGTGGGATCGTTGTTGATGCAGACTCAATGGGCTGAATGGCCTCCTTCTGCACTGTAGGGACTCTATATAATAAACTTCTCTTGCAGTCAGGAGTGTGACAGGAAGTAAATCTGATGCTCAGAGGGAAATGGGCGCTGTGTGTGGGTTTGTAAAGGGGCAGTGCAAGTAACCAAACTGCCTCTCTGGCACAACCTTTTTTTTATTGGTACCTTTCGGTACTTTTGTTCTAATCAAAAAAGCCAATTCAAATTGAAACCAATCGTGGTCCCCACACGAGGGACGAACCAGATCCAAGCTGACAAGACAAGATATTGTCACGCACGGTAGCACAGTGGTTAGCACTGCTGCTTCACAGCTCCAGGGTCCCGGGTTCGATTCCCGGCTCGGGTCACTGTCTGTGTGGAGTTTGCACATTCTCCTCGTGTCTGCGTGGGTTTCCTCCGGGTGCTCCGGTTTCCTCCCACAGTCCAAAGATGTGCGAGTTAGGTTGATTGGCCAGGTTAAAAATTGCCCCTTAGAGTCCTGGAATGCGTGGATTAGCGGGTAAAATATGTGGGGATAGGGCCTGGGTGGGATTGTGGTCGGTGCAGACTCGATGGGCCGAATGGCCTCCTTCTGCACTGTAGGGTTTCTATGATTCTATGATTGTATCCCATCTTGGGCTTGATCAAATAAGATCCAATCTGACAGGATGAGGCATTGCCTCCCCCCCTTTGATCTAACGTTTCACCTTAGCCAAAAAGCAGAGGCAGCTTTAAAAGGTTTCATCAGGTAAAGCCTCGGTTTAACCTCATTGGCTACCCTGATCCTCTACTCTAGCCAGGGCAAACGACAATCGCAGGCATCAGCATCCCCCCCCGTGGAATGGGCCAGCCCCGCCACCTGCCTGATCATCCATGCCAAACAAGCACCTGTGTGGCACAATCGTTCAGGAAATCTCAGCTATGGACTTGGCAAAACAATGGGCCAACCACAACTGGAGTATTTTTCCGAATTCTGGGCACTCCACTTTACGAAGAGGCTGCGGGAAAGATTTACAAGAATGGTTGGATGATTGAGGGGCTTTGAATGATGAGTACAGATGAGAGAAGCTGGGATTGTTCTTCTCAGAGAAGAGGTTTGACAGAGGTGTTAAATTTAAATCAGCAAGGGTCTAAACAAAGTGAATAGAGAGAAGAGCAGCTCCCATTGGCAGACGGGTCAAAATGAGAGAATACAGATTTGAAATGATTGTCAAAGTGAACTAAAGGTGACATGGGGAGAAACCTCTTTAAGAAATGAGTGATTAGGATCTAGAATACACTGACAGGAAGTGTGGTGGAGGCACATTGAATTCTGAGTTTCGAAAGGGAGTTAGACCAACACAGCAAGGAAAGAAATCAGCAGTGGGAAAGATCAGGGGAGTGGGGCTAGCTTAACTGCTCTTGAAAAAAGCCGGCATGAGCTGAATGGGTCAAATGGCCTCCTTCTGGGCTGTAACCATTCTTTGATTCTATTCTATGACAGTAAGATAGGTTCTGTAATCGTGACAAAATTTCTCATAATTTTTGTTGCATCCTCGAGGGAGAAAGGAAAACTTGCCTTTAAAACTTACTCCATTCAATGAACCAAGGCATCTCTTGCTCACAAACATTCACAGTGCCTGATCATGAGACACCCCATTGAGGAATCCACTGAAAGTCACTCCATTGCCCTTGCCTCCGCCTCTGCCTCCCAATGCCCCCGCCCCCACCAGACCTCCTGCTCTCCACCATCCTTCCCCTCCCACCCCCCGTCACCACCCTAGCAACCTCTTCCCACCAACCCCCATCCTGCCCACTCACCTATGTCCAGGGATAGACAACGGCCCTCGGGCTGGGCCTCAGAGGACTTTCAGCTGCAGCCACCTCTCTCACAGTGAGGGGGAGGGTGGGGGTGGTGAGGGCGGGGGCAGGGGTGTGGGGGAGTGTGGGGGGCTGACACTGCATAGTTAAACACCTGAGTGCACCTAAATGGTTCTGGGCCTCACCCACTGAAGTGACCTGGGAAGGATTCCTGTCACAGAAACTAAATTCCACCCGGGATCTGCGCTGAAACTTCTGGAGCAGGGCTTGAACCTACAACCCTCTGACACTGAGGTGAGGGCGCTAACCGCTGAGCCAAACGCTGGCACCGAACGATGGAAATAAAACCATGTGTAAGGCTGAGCGTTGCTCTGTCATGGGTACGTTCATTCAGGTGAAATATTAAACCTGGGCCTTTTCCAGTACATTCCACGGCACCATTCTG
This sequence comes from Mustelus asterias, assembly GCF_964213995.1. NCBI lineage: Eukaryota > Metazoa > Chordata > Chondrichthyes > Carcharhiniformes > Triakidae > Mustelus > Mustelus asterias. The sequence continues at coordinate 73,240,872 of NC_135820.1, read as the reverse complement.
ATAAAGATTTTTCCCTGATGCTCTGGTCAATATCTACCTTCACAAAGATTACATCATAAATTAAACAGTCGCTTGGCAATACAGGTATTACGGACCGAATAAGGACAGAAGGTTTTTTTTTCTAGTTTAGTTAGGGCATCATGATTGGCGCAGGCTTGGAGGGCCGAAGGGCCTGTTCCTATGCTGTACTTTTCTTTGTTCTTCATGGAACCTCACTATTGCCGAAAAGAGATACGTGCCACCAAAGATTTTCACCCTGCACTCATCAGGTCAGGACAAACACAAGAATGTCACATTTCAAATTTGATAGGTGCACAGGGGCGCATTCACTGCAAACAAAAGGAATATGCTCAAACTTGGCACCTTTTTTGAATTACCCAGGAGTTTGAGGAGCCAGTAGATCCCTGTTGCTTTCTCCATGGCAACGCCTCAGCCAATCGGAGTCAACTTTCCAACCAATCGACACCCTTTCCTCCTGTGGGATAAATTGTTGTGCTTGTTTGAAATTTGGCATTCTTGCATTTGTCCTGCTGCGTGTGAGGTAAGAAATTCATGTCTCTCCTTTAGCAATACATAAATTTAATCTTGAAGCCTGTGAAGTAGGGATTTGTTTCCCCTCCGAGGGCTTTAATTCACTGTGACGTTATCTCCCCTCTACTCAGGAATAAAGAGAATGGCTTCGACCGTGACCCCCCAGTGAAGCGGGTGTGTACGATTAGCCCTGCCCAGCGGCACAGCCCAAACATTGGCTTACCTCACCCGCCAAACGGTGCGCTCCATCCAACTCCTCCTCCACTGCAGCACTACAGCCTGGACGACGTGGCCATGAATCACCTGTACAGAGACCCCCAGCGAGTCCCAGAATACAGAGACCGACACAGGCATCACGGTGAGCTGCTCAGCACGGGGCAGGTTGGTCACAGCTAACACACTGGGATCCCTGGTTATTCAGGGGCAGGTATGGCATGGTTTTGCCAATTGGAAAGAGAAAGAGAGACCTGGTTATCTATTTATTAGCCTCACAAGTAGGCTTACCTTAACACTGCAATGAAGTTACTGTGAAAATCCCCTCGTCGCCTGTTCGGGTACACTGAGGGAGAATTTAGCACGGCCAATGCACCCTAACCAGCACGTCTTTCGGACTGTGGGAGGAAACCGGAGCACCCGGAGGAAACCCACGCAGACACGGGGAGAACGTGTAGACTCCTCACAGACAGTTGACCCAAGCTGGGAATTGAACCCGGGTCCCTGGCGCTGCGAGGCAGCAGTGTTGACCACTGTGCCACCTTGCTGCCCACTGTGGGTCCATTAGAAAAAAAAGAAAGATTTGCATTTATCTAGCAACCTCAGGGAGCCATCAACTGCGTTACAACCAATGGAATGCATTTCAAATGTACTGGCTGTGGTAGTTTCAGAAATGCTGTTGGTTAATTGGTGCACTGCAAGAAACAGCAATGATATAATCTGTTTTTTCAGTGATGTTGGTTGAGGGATGAATGTTGGCCCGGACACTGGGGAGAACTCCCCTGCTACTCTTTAAAATAGTGTCAGGGGATCTTACACATCCACTGGAGGGGGTAAATAGGATCTCTGTTTAACATCTGAATAAAGCACTGCATTCTCTGAGTACTGAACTCAAGTATCGGCCTGGACTTTTATTTTTTTCATTCATGGGATGTGGGTTTCGCTGGCTAGGCCAGCACTTATTGCCCATCCCTAATTGCCCTTGAATTGAGTGACTTGCTTGGCCATTTCCGAGGGTAGTTAAAAGTCAACCACATTGCTGTGGGACTGGAGTCACGTGTAGACCAGACCGGGTAAGGATAGCAGATTTCCTTCCCTAAAGAACATTAGTGAACCAGATGGGTTTTTACAACAACGGCTCATCATTAGACATTTTTAATTCCAGATTTTCATCAAGTTCAAAGTGCACCGTCTGTCATGGTGGGTTTTGAACCTCGGTCCCCCAGAGCATAACCCCGGGTATCTAAATTGCTAGCCTAATGACAGTATGATAATGTTGTGCTGTAGTCTCTCAGGTGGGAGCTGAACCCCACGACCTTCTGACCGAGAGACAGGAGTGTTAGCTACTGAAAAGGCATCTCCCAACAGTGCAGCAGTCCCTCAGTACTGCGGCAGGAGGGTCAGCGTAGGTGCATGTTTGTGCTCGAGTCTCTGGGGTGGGAGATGAGCATGTTCGACCCTCAGACTAAAAGGCGAGAATGCTATAAATAAAGCCATAACTGAGAGCATCAGGTGCTCCAGTTAGTATCAGCACTCCTGGCTTGAAAGGGGGAGAGAAAGAATGGATCAGCCAGGTTGTCCACTCCTGGTAGCTGTCCAATGGCCCTGGGGGAAAAACGACTGTGGGGGAACAGGTTAAGAATCGAATAATCCCAGTTTGGGTTTTCCCTGCCCCCCTCTCTCCACCCCACAGTCAGTCAGTCGACCATCACTAACCTAGAATGATCTGGACAAGCTACCAGAGAGTTGCACATGGGGGATTTTCACAGTAACTTCATTGCAGTGTTAATGTAAGCCTACTTGTGACACTGATAAATGAATAAATAAAATAAAGTGACCGCCCTCAGGACTGGAGTCACATGTGGAGCAAGCTAGAAATTCCCCCCCCCCCCTTAGAACAATCTTGGCCGGAATGTTACCGGCACACCCGCCCGAGGCTCGTAAGATCGCACCCGAGGCCAACGGAGAATGCCGTTCTGCGAACCTCGCCCGCTCCGATTTCAGAGCGGGCGTGCCGGTAAATCCGGGGCCCTTGGGTCTGTTAATGATGTGTTAATTATAGTGTGGAGATGCACAGATGAAGGGCATTGTTTAAGTACGTAGAGCATTTATAAATAGAGACCGCTGGGACACGGGGTGGGATGGGGGTAGGGAGCGGTTGCAGGTAGAAGGCAGACATATGCGGTGCTGCATTCTGTAAGTAAACCTATTATCAGGGAAAAGGATTGGTGCCTCGTTGCACTCTTCATCACCTGATTTTAGGATCCAGTTAAGAGACACCTCATCTTTTTAGACACACAAGATTTGGTAAGCGCCGGTGGACAAAGGTGGATTTTGCTGGCTAAATGTCAATGTCGTATAGAGGGTTCCCATCGGAGCAGGATCCTACTTGCAACCCTTTATCCTGTCGCGGTGAAGTGTCCACTATCAATTCAGACAGGATGTAGGCACGGTTCTTGTGTTAACGTTGTGGGGGTCTTGTGGCCACTTTTAACCTCCCAGACGTCTCGTATTATACAACTGAAACATTGGGTGCAGCTTTGGAAAGAGATTTTCAAAGTCTTCAAGGGTCTGACATTCCCGTCGTACACAAGAGTAAAGACAACATGCAACTCCCAGCCTGTTAACTTTTCTTTCCGTCCTTTACCGACACAGGAGGGACCCGGGGAGTGTACCAGGAAGAGATGATCGACCATCGACTCACTGACCGAGAGTGGGCTGAGGAGTGGAAACATTTGGATCATGTAGGTGCTGACTCCTCCTACTCCTTGTCCTTCTCTTTAAAACAGAATTTTACAGATCCCCGTCGGAGCAGACAGGATTGTTTAGCCAGTCCTTTTCTTCCACTCCTGATCACTGTCCACTGGGGCTGGAGAAACTGATTAAGAAGCTTCTCAGCTGGAATCTTCCCTGTACACTACCTACGACCAACCAATTGGTTGGAGAATATCTTAGATCAGTGGTTAGCACTGCTGCCACAGTGCCAGGGAACCGGGTTCAATTCCGGCCTTGGGTACCTGTTGATGTGGAGCCTGCAGGTTCCCCCCATGTCTGTGTGGAGTCTGCACGTTCTCCCCGTGTCTGCGTGGATTTCCTCCGGGTGTTCCAGTTTTCTCCCACAGTCCAAAGATGTGTGGGTTAGGTGGATTGACCATGCTAAATTGCCCCTTAGTGTCAGGGGCACTAGCAGGGTAAATACATGGGGTTACGGGGATAGGGCCTGGGTGGGATTGTTGTTGCTGCAGACTCGATGGGCAGAATGGCCTCTTTCTATGACCAATCATCTTTGTTGATTTACTCATTTTCATTTTTTTGAATCCTTTTTTTAATATTTTGTTTCAAACTCGCCATGCATTGTAACAGCGAAAGTCTTACATTAAAGCAGGAAAGCTGATAATGGAAGCTTTCCCTGGAGCAGTGAGTCCTGGGGTAGTATGGCTGGCGTCATGTTGACTTGCTCACTGATGTAAGGACAAAATGTGACCGAGTTCGCCCTTGCCGGCAGCGAGATTTTCTCTCTCCACCCGGTCTTCAGGCGGGGAGAAAGTAGATTTTACGGAATCTCACCAATATCATTGAATACAGGAGTTAGGACGTCTTGTTGAAGTTGTACAAGACATTGGTAAGGCCACAGTTGGAATACTGTGTACATTCTGGTCACCCTATTATAGAAAGGATATTATTAAACTAGAAAGAGTGCAGAAAAGATTTATTAGGATGCTACCGGGACTTGATGGTTTGAGTTATAAGGAGAGGCTGGATAGACTGAGACTTTTTTCTCTGGAGGGTAGGAGGCTAAGGGGTGATCTTATAGAGGTCTGTAAAATAATGAGGGGCAGAGATCAGCTAGATAGTCAATATCTTTTCCCAAAGGTAGGGGAGTCTAAAACTAGAGGGCATAGGTTTAAGGTGAGAGGGGAGAGATACAAAACGGCTCAGAGGGGCAATTTTTTCACACAGAGGGTGGTGAGTGTCTGGAACAAGCTGCCGGAGGCAGTAGTAGAGGTGGGTACAATTTTGTCTTTTAAAAAGCATTTAGATAGTTACATGAGTCAGATGGGTATAGAGGGAAATGGGCCAAATGCGGGCAATTGGGACTAGCTTAGGCATTTAGGTTGTGATGAACAAAGCATCGTAGCTGTGAGGGACAGCTCGGTGGATAGGATATTAGGATGTAGATAGGCTGGAAAATTGGGCGGGGATCCTGGATTCAGGATTCAATCCTGGACCGGGGAGCGGCGCGGGCTTGGAGGGCCGAAGGGCCTGTTCCTGTGCTGTATTGTTCTTTGTTCTTTAAAAAAGTTGGGCCGAAGGGCCCGTTTCCATGCTGTAAACCTCTGAGTCTGACTCTAACTTGTTGTCCACAATGGAGCTAAACAGGCGGAGCCAGGTCACAGAGAAAGATAAACGTCTCGCTTTGCTTCCAGCTCCTGAACTGCATCATGGACATGGTGGAGAAGACCCGTCGCTCACTGGCTGTCCTCTGCCGTTGCCAAGAGGCCGACCGGGAAGAGCTGAACTACTGGATGAGACGTTACAACGACACCGAGGACGTGCGAAAGGGGAGTAGCACCCACCTCCGACAACTCAGCCCCGGGAATACCGACACCATTCAGTCTGGTGAGTACGGCAGAGCAATCGCTGAGGGAGGGGTGAGGGCGAAGGAGCTGGAGCTACACCTCTCTCGCTGGAAAGGGAGTGCTTTCGTGGCGGATTCCTTTATCGGGGCATCCCGCCTTTGTGAGGGTTTGGCTGTGCGTTGCGGAGAAACGGGCCAATGGGTTTACCTGCGGTTTAATTGTATCTCCACAGAGCTTCTGCGAGAGATCAGTCACAGGCCATCAGCTGGATATGTCCCAGATGAGATTTGGAAAAAGGCAGGTAAGCCAGACTGGAGCTAGTTTAACGCAGTTTGCGGTTTACACTGAGGTTTCCAGTCCACCTGGCGGGGAAAAGGGCTAAACTGGGCCATTGGCTATTTGAAGGAAGAAATGTTAGAGGAAAATAAGATGAAATGGCACTGAAAGAAATCCATGGTGTCGCGTTGTTTGATTGCAGTTTGTCATCCTGCAAGGTCATGGAATTACAGATTAAAATCTACGGACTGTTCACTTATTTATATCTGTTTTAGGCTGAAGTTTTCCAGCCCTTCCCACCAGCAGAATTTTCCAGTCCTACTAATGGTGACCCCCTCTCCATGGCGCCTTCTCCAGTCAACACAAAACCCAGTGGGGCTGGAAGATTCCACTGGGTTATGGGGGAGGTGTCTCTGCTGCTGGAAAACATGCCACGGGGGGAGCTGGAAAATCCCACCCTTAGTTTCCTTTCTCTTTTAGCGCAATATTGGTAGTGTCTGATTCCCTTTCCCACTGAGTGAACCCCCAGTGGAGAATCCCACATTGCGTTATAGAGCTACTCGGCATAACAGTACTGCTGGAACACCTTAAAAAATGGGCAACCAAGCAGAAGGTCACCATCATCTTCTCAAGGGTGACTAGGAGAGGTGATAAGCGCTGGCCCAGGCAGGGATAAACATATCCAGAAAGAGAACAATAAAAAATAAACGACACACAGGTGGTGTGGGGAGTTTTCCTGGCATCCTGACAGTTAATCAGCAACACTAATAGCAGATAGTCTGCTAATTCCCATGTCTGCGTGGGTTCCCTCCGACTGCTCCGATTTCCTCCCACAGTCCAAAGATGCGTCGGTTAGGTGGATTGGCCAGGCTAAATTGCCCCTTTGTTTTCAAAGGTGCGCAGGTTAGGTGGATTGGCCATGGGAAATTGCCCCTTAGTCTCCAATGATGTGTAGGTTAGGTGGATTAGCGGGTTAAATACATGGGGTAACGGGGATGGGGCCTGGATAAGATGCCATGTTGGAGAGTCGGTGCAGAATCGGTGGGCCAAATGGCCTCCTCCTGCACTGTAGGGATTCTATGATTTGCTGAGCGGGACCTTATCGACCATGTTTGCCTATAAAACAACAGTGATTCCAATCAATTGATTGTAAGCTGTCTCCAGCTTTAAAAAGTACAAATAATTCTGAACAGATAGATAATTTGTTTAGACTATGAACATTTGAACAAAGAGTAGGCTATTCGGCCCCTCAAGCCTGCTGTACCAATTAATAAGATCATGGCTGATCTGATAGTAATCTGAAATCTATATCCTGCCTCTCTTCACTAACCTATCACCCCCTGGCCTATTTCCACTCCACCTGACGAAGGAGCTGTGCTCCGAAAGCTAATGGCATTTGCTACCAAATAAACCTGTTGGACTTTAACCTGGTGTTGTTAAAACTCTTACTGTGTCTATCCACCTCTATCCAGCTCTGCTGTAGAAATATTCAAAGACCCTGCTTCCACTGCCTTTTCAGTTCCAAAGACTCCTGACCCTCTGAGAGATAAACATTTTGCTTTATCTCCATTTTAAATGGGCGACCCCTTATTTTTAAACAATGACCCCATCAAGGTGGTTAGCATTGCTGCCTCACAGCGCCAGGGACCCGGGTTCAATTCCCAGCTTGGGTCACCGTCTGTGTGGAGTTCACACGTTCTCCCCGTGTCTGCGTGGGTTTCCTCCGGGTGCTCCGGTTTCCTCCCCTCCCGCAGTCCGAAAGACATGCTGGTTAGGTACATTGGCCATCCTAAATTCTCCCTCAGTGTACCCGAACAGGCACTGGAGGGTGGCAACTAGGGGATGTTCACAGTAATTTCATTGCAGTGTTAATGTAAGCCTACTTGTGACAAATAAATAAATTTTTAAAATAAACTTAAACTTAAACCTCACCAAACGCTTTCAGAATCTAGGGAAGGGGTGTGTTATTAGGAAGTAGGAGCTGGATCTGAAACAAAGGAAGGGAAAAAGGCGTCAGGGAGGGGAAACATATTGAAGTTAATGTAGTTTGGGTAGCTCGACAGCTGGTAGCTTGGGTAGCAGGATTTGGCATTTTATGCATGCCAACGCATTGCATTTTGCAAGGGAGACAAGAGAGGCGTGGGGAAAAAGAGCTGAGGATAGAGGGAAATGTGTACGTGTGTGTGTGTACGTGCATGTGTGTACGTGCGTGTGTGTACGTGTGTGTGTACGTGCGTGTGTGTACGTGCGTGTGTGTACGTGCGTGTGTGTACGTGTGTGTGTACGTGTGTGTACGTGCGTGTGTACGTGCATGTGTACGTGCGTGTGCACGTGTGTGTGCACGTGTGTGTGCACGTTCACGTGTGTGTGCGTGTGCACGTGCACACACGTGTGTGTGCGTGTTCACGTGTGTGCACGCATGTGTGCGTATGTGCGCGCGCACGTGTGTGTGTGCACGCGCACGTGTGTGTACACATGTGTGTATGTGTGTACGCATGAGTATGTGTGGTGTGTTTGTGTGTACGTGTATGTGTGGTGTGTACAAATGTGTGGTGCGTGTATATACACGCATGTGTGTGTGTGTACACGTGTGTACATGTGTATGTGTGGTGTGTGTGTGTGGGTGGCACTGCCATCTGCAAGTGACAACTGAATAAGAATGGTGCCAGGCATCTGCCATTTATTTATTTCTTTGTGATTCTATCATACGCGAGGTTTAAATGGAATTAAAGTCTAGAGTCAGTAACTCCATACTCTGGATACACCCTGCCAATTGTGTCCATTTGAGGGACGTTCGGGGCGCACAGTCAGATATCCACTTCGTCTAAGGTTAAACTTTCAGCCCATTTAACTCCGTCCTTTCAGAGTAGAAACGCTCCTCTCTCCTTCCATCCAAGTGTCACCTCTTTGACCAGATACTTGGTTGCCCCCTTTCTCTCGCACAGCACAACTTGCTATCATCGAATAGCATGGAAGGAAACCATTCGGCCCATCAGGTCTGTGCCAGCCCTTTCAGGGAACAATCCAGATTTTGTCAGCCAACTTAAACGTCCAAAAGGTTAGGTGCATTGGCCGTGCTAAATTCTCCCTCAGTGTACCCGAACAGGTGCCGGAGTGTGGCGACGAGGGGATTTCCACAGTAACGTGATTGCAGTCACAAGCCGACTTGTGACACTAATAAATAAATTGCCACTCGACCCTCCAGCCAGTGGAACAGTTTCTGCTCTTGTCGAAACCCCTCATGGTTTTGAGAACCTGCATTGCTACCTTGCGTTCTCTTAGCCGTATTTCTGTTTCTCCCTGGTAAATAGAGGAGGCGGTGAACGAGGTCAAACGTCAGGCTGTGTCGCAGTTGCAGAAGGCAGTGACTGAGGCCGAGCAGAAAGCCTACGAGATGATAACGGCGGAGAGAGCCAAGATGGAGCAGAAGATAGCGGACGCCAAGCGGCAAGCGGCCGAGGACGCTTTCACCGTCATCAATGAGCAGGAAGACACCAGTGAGGTAGGTTCTGCTTTCACCCACGGGACTTGGCACTCTGAAGCATCAGTGACCCCTCTTTTACCACAGGCTGACTGATCCAGTGCCTCGGATGCTACATTCGCGACCCAATGTAAAACCAAATCTTGTGAGCACGAAATGTGGCCTCCTTCTGCTCCTAATCGCCGCCTCCTGCTCCTATCTTCTTTATTTCTATGGGCTATTGACTTGGACAATCAGCCATGATCGTGATAAATGGCCGAGCAGGCTTAAAGGGCCGAATGGCCTCCTCATAGAAACATAGAAACCCTCCAGTGCAGAAGGAGGCCATTCGGCCCATCGAGTCCGCACCGACAACAATCCCACTCCAGGCCCCACCCCCACACATCTACCCCGCTAATCTCTCCATCCTACACATCCTGGGACACTATGGGCAATTTAGCATGGCCAATCCACCTAACCTGCACATCTTTGGACTGTGGGAGGAAACTGGAGCACCCGTAGGAAACCCACGCAGACACGGGGAGAATGTGCAAACTCCACACAGATAGTGACCCAAGCCGGGAATCGAACCCAGGTCCCTGGGACTGTGAGGCAGCAGTGCTAACCACTGTGCCACTGCGCCGCCCAACAACACTGAAGAAGCTCGACACCATCCAGGACATAGCAGGCCCGCAAAGCAGGTCCTCCTGCTCCTATCTTCTATATTTCTATGTCTGTGTGCTGAACCGCACCCCCTCCCCGCACCATGTCCCCAACCGGATCAGACAATGATCTTGGTTCGGCTGCGACTCCAGGCCCCAACTCAAATGGAAATTGGAGCCAAGAGATCCCACTCTTGATCACAACCCAGTGCACAGCCACACTCTAGGTGAGGGCAGGGTAATGGATGACTAACCAGGAGCTCTCACTGTGGTACATACCCTGGGGCAGTACAGCCAACCTGAGAGAACAGTTTCAGGATACGGGTGAGGCTAAAAAAATATATATTATCTTCTTCGTTGATGGGATGTGAGGGTTGCTAACAAGGCCGGGTTTTATTGTTCAATTCTGCTGCCCTTAAAGAGGTTCCGGTCAGTCGCCCCCTTGGGTCCATGTGGTGCAGGTACACCCACAGTGCTGTTAGAGAGAGGAAATTTCAGGATTGGACCCAGTGACAGTAAAGGAACAGCGATACATTTCCGAGTCAGAATGTTCAGTGAGCAGTTGGGGAACTTGTAGTTGATGTTCCCGCTGCTAGCCAGCCTTTGCTCTTCTAGGTGGCGGAGGTTGTGTTTTGCAGTTGCTGTTGAAGAGCCTTGGTAGATGTTACCGTGCTTCTGGTATATGATGCACACCGCGTGCTGGTTTTGGATTGAATACCAATCAAGCGGGCTGCTTTATCCTGGATGGTGTCAAGCTTTTTGAGTGTTGTTGGAGGTGCAGCCATCCGGGTAAATGGAGGGTATTCCATCACACTCCTGACTTGTGCCTTGTAGATGGTGGACAGGCTTTGATGAGTCAGGAGATGAGTTACTCGCCGAGGCTGGAATTTTCCGGCCATTCTGCTGCCAGCGAGGATGGAGAATTTGGCGCTGAGCTAAATCTCTGTTCACTGCAGCGGGACCAGAAAATCCCACCGGCTGGAACAACCGGATTATTCCACCCTAGTCTCTGACCGATTCCTGCAGTCGCAGCATTTATGTGGTGGTCCAGTCTGGTTTTGGATGTCGATAGTGGGAGATTCAATGATGGCAATGCCATTGAGTGTCAAGAGGCAATGGTGGGATCCTCTCTTGTTGGAGACGGTCATTGCCTGGCACTTTTGAAGCATGAATGTTACTTGCCACTTGTCAGCCTAAGCCTGGATATTTTTGATTTATTATTGTCACATGTATTAGTATACAGTGAAAAATATTGTTTTTTGCGCGTGATAAAGACAAAGCATACCGTTCATAGAGAAGGAAAGGAGAGAGTGCAGAATGTGGTGTTGCGGTCATAGCTAGGGTGTAGAGAAAGATCAACTTAAAGTGAGGTAGGTCCAATCAAAAGTCTGACGGCAGCAGGGAAGAAGCTGTTCTTGAGTCTGTCGGTACAGGACCTCAGACTTTTGTATCTTTTTCCCGACGGAAGAAGGTGGAAGGGAGAATGTCCAAGGTGCGTGGGGTCCTTGATTATGCTGGCTGCTTTTCCGAGGCAGCGGGAAGTGTAGACAGAGTCAATGGATGGGAGGTTGGTCTGAGTGATGGATTGGGCTTCATTCATGACCCTTTGTAGTTTCTTGTGGTCTTGGGCAGAGCAGGAGCCATACCAAGCTGTGACACAACCAGAAAGAATGCTTTCTGTGGTGCATCTGTAAAAGTTGGTAAGAGTCCAGGTCTTGCTGCATTTGGACATGAACTGTTCAGTATCTGAGGAGTTGTGATTGGAATAGAAAACCACCCAATCATCTCCAAATAAATAACCAGATTTTTGTTCCTCCTCATCGATGATGTTATTAAAAATTTGTTTTGGAGATAAGAGTACATTTTGTTTCAGGGGGTCGGTGGGGGGGGAAGCAACTCTGACCTTTAACCCCAAGCCTGACCGCTTTTCTTTCCTCAGAGCTGCTGGAACTGTGGACGCAAAGCCAGCGAGACATGCAGCGGCTGCAACGCGGCCCGTTACTGCGGCTCCTTCTGCCAGCACAAAGATTGGGAAAAGCACCACCGCATCTGCGGGCAGAACCTGCAGGCCCAGACCAAGGCCTTGCCTGCAGGAGGATCCGTCCCCAAGGCAGCCAAAGGAGAGAAGAGCCCGGCTCTGGAGAAGGCGCCCCCGTCCACCGTGACTTCCAGATCCGCCACCCCGGCAGCCCCAGACGCCAGCGTGCAGTAACGTGACCTCTGACCCGCACGCGCGTCGACGGAGATAAGTGGAATCAAAACTCCCGTCCAGGCCCACGGCTTGACGTCAGATGTAGGCCTCCGCTTTTGAAGATACATTTTTTTAATTTAAAAGAGAAATTGATATCCGATCGAGGGTAGGGGGGGAACAAATAAAGCTTCAGATTTACAGCGTCCTCTTGAACGCTTCGACCGTGGTGTAGGCCAACACAACGTAAGAAAAAAGCCCTACTGCAAGACTCTTGGTAAAGCAGGAAGCAGATCGCTGGATCAGTGCACCAGGAACAATGCCATTTATGTGTTGGCTGCAGGAAGATTTTAGACTGGGACAGTAAAAGCTTCCTGTACACCTCTCCCCCCCCACAACCCCCACACTCCCACAAGAATCCTTTGTCCAAAAAAAAAACTGAACATTTGCCTGTGCAATCAAAATGGATGTGGGGTATCTATTCAAAGTCTACATGCTCCTAACACTCCATACCTCTTGGTTAAAAAAAAAATGGAACTCTTTTCAAGAGATTAGAACTTATTCAAAGAAAAAAGTCAAAGGAACATGGTTTTGAAGGGGGTGAAGGAACCTCTTTTTGAATCCCCTTCAGATTGGTATCAAGTGCATGAAAGGAACCCCCCGCCCCCCAACACCCCCCCACCCCCCCCCCCCCCCCCCCCCCCCCCGTCTTCCTCTCTCTCTGCCCACCAGAGATTTGGACACTGATTACTCTTTCCTCCTCCTCCTACAGCTTTCCTCTCGCAAGGGCAACTGGGATGGCCAAGCCATTGCTGGTGACTGCTCCAGCAGTGCGTACTGATGGTGGGGGGTGGGGGGGGGGGAAGAAGGAGGATGGAAAGGGGATGGTCTTTTATGTGTGAAACTGCTCCTTGTGCGACATTTTGTAATGACTGACCTCTCGCAAAGTAACCCTCGTCACCTCCCTCGTGATCTCCTGAAGGCAAGCAAACAGCTGACGTTGTGTGTTCACAATGACCAGCTCCAGACACGCACGCCGGGATTTTACAACCCCGCTCGGGCGAGGCTCGTAAAATCCCGCCCCGAGGCCAGCGGAGAATTCCGTTCCGCGCCCGCCCCTGTTTCCGGGGAATGGGCGTGACGGGAAAATTCCAGCCACAAAGTTGGTCTTCAAAATCTAACTTTTTTTTTTAAGAAAAGAAACGTAACAGCGGGAGTGGTAAAATGAGAGACTGTATAATTAGAGGCCTAAATCACCTGGGGGTTTCAACATCTGGAAATCGGCATTCTACCCGGTTATCTCCTGTCCAGTTAAACGGGGAGCTAGACAAGGTACTGGACAAAATTAATGCCCTGCGCCAAAGAATGTTTCCCTTGGCAAATGTTTCCCAACTAAAAGTAACATCTCCCTTCTGGTACATGTGAGCGACTGGCTAGTGGCAGAGAGGTGGGGGTGAGAAAGGGTGCGGGGGTGGGTGGGACGGGGAGGTGGGGGGTGGGGAGTTGTTGATCCCAAACATCACAGGGAAACACAAGGCGTGAGATTTAAAAACAGTTGGTCCTCGTAAACTGGTGACTCCTCAATTATTCCAGCTCGCCAAAGGATCGTTCCATCCACTCTTTAGTTCCCCAGATCCCCAAACACCCTTCCATCCCCCCTTCCCCCCCACCCACCACCCCCTTCTCCCAGCAATAAAGAGTCTGCTGGATCTGATTGCGGCCTACCAGTCTGGCAACGAGAAGGTTACAGCAGAATTAACCACACGTAAATAGTGATGCCCATTTCTATTTCTAGCGGGGAAGGGGGTGAAGAGCGATGGACAGTTACCAGCTTCTCAGAAACCATGATCTCAAATGTTAATCCTCAAACTGTTTGTTCTTGCTCACTCGGGAAGGAAAATGTCCCGTCCAAGATATGTTAACTCAGTTCATTTGGAACATTCTAGAGCGCTGCCAGGCAACTCTCGGTTGCTAAGCGCATCCATCACTCGGAGTCGGGGTGTTCCATTGTTGCCGTGTGGGAGTCCCACTCTGTAAGGTCACACTCTGGCTTTTCCTGTATTTTTTTTTATAATTCAAATTGATGATGCGACCCTTCTTATTTATATACTTAAGTCTACTGTGGCTCTACAGGCGCACAGCTCCCTCTTGCTTTCTGACTGGTCCGGCAACAACCAACCAGATTGCAGATCCAAAAACCCCGTGGCGGCCGTGACAGTTACCATTTCGGGTTCCCACATCACCAGTCTTTGAAACTCAAACATAGCTAAACCTGACTGATTATCTGACCTGCCGAGCCAGCATCGAGCTCTGATTCCCCCCAGCAGAACCTGCGCAAACTTGCCAGCCATCCTTTTCCACTCCGCTTTCCACACTTCACAGGCACTGCCATTGTTTCTATCTGTCACTAAACCAGGGCCCACCTCGTGTGCCCCAAGACCTGCAACTCCACGGGATTTAATACAACAAAACACAGCAACTGTCACATTTTTACTCTTTGCAGACAGAGGCGCCACTTTGGTAAGAACGTGTTGGAACTGTTGAGGTTGAATAATGGTGGGTTTTATTCTTTTTATTTAACACAACCCGCTGAAGATCATAAGGTCATTCCTGCCACTATCCTGCTTGGCCCATGGGAGTTAGGAAACCACCTGACGGCTAGAAGTGCGTTACTCAAAAATGGGGAATTGGGAATGATTTAAGAGAATGGCACTGGATTCGGATAACACCTGAGTGTCCTATTAAGAAGGAAATCTCCATCTAATCACGGCCCGCTATTTATCCAATTGCATAGGAATGTCCGTAGATCTGTGGTGTTTGAGTTCATGGTTGTTGAGGTGCGGGAGTGTGTGGGCTTTACCTACAACTCTTGGAAGCGTTCAGACAACATCATAACCACCGAGGGTGAGGCTTCCAGCTCTTCCAATGTTACTTTTGGCCAAAATGTGCTACTCCCTCAATCTTAAATACGCTCTTTAAATACACAATCCTGCATTTCAGAGCTAGCACGAGGTGGCTGAACTGAATGGTCCATTGAAAGATTTGCGGGAAGGGAACGCGTTTTGGTTGCAATGCATCAGGGGGTCGCCCTTTGGTCCAGCGAGGGTGTAGGCTGCGGGCTCTTGTTCATCCCTTGGGCTTGTGGTTCCACAGGTTCCCACTGGTGAGGTCTGAGCGTTTCATTTTGAACCAAACACATTTTCAAAGGACGTGGTGCATTCTTAGGATTGCCAACTTTAGTTGTCGTGTACCCCTGAAGGTTTCATCACCACGAACCCCTGCCTTAGACAATTTCCTCCACTCGCGCACCCCCGCTATGGGCAGCCGTGCACATCCATCCAAACGGCACGCTGCCTTCCCCGGCCAATTTGAAAGCCGTTTGGATGATTCTTCAACATTTAGACAAAACAACCTTTTTCCCCCTCCAATCTTCAACATTTAGGTAATAACTATTAACTCAAGTGGGAAGAAACAGTTTTATTAATATTCCTGTGATTTATCTCCCAGGAGTGCTCCGGAGACTCCAAGGGAATTCTGGAGGATTGGTAACCCCATGTGGTGTAGGCCTACATAAAGCAGTGAACAGATAGCACTGGAATCTGTGTAATGCAGAGGAGGCGGCACGGTAGCACAGTGGGTTAGCACTGCTGCCTCACAGCGGCAGGGAACCCGGGTTCGATTCCCGGCTTGGGTCACTGTCTGTGTGGCGTCTGCACATTCCCCCCATGTCTGCGTGGGTTTCCTCCGGGTGCTCCGGTTTCCTCCCACAGTCCAAAGATGTACGGGTTAGGTGGATAAGCCATGCTAAATTGCCCCCTAGTGACAGGGGGACTAGTTAGGGTAAATGCATGGGGTTACAGGATAGGGCCTGGGTGGGGATTCTGGTCGGTGCAGACTTGATGGGCCAAATGGCCTCCTTCTGCACTGTAGAGATTCTATGAGAGTGATATTACCTGCAGCTTTCTGTTGAAGTTAAGTTGGCATTCCACCTGTATTGGAAGCGTTGCCCATTGTTGTCCAGAGTGCTCTGACCCAGTTTTATGTTGTAAGTGTCAGCGCTTAGCCTGGCATTTCCACACGATCTGCCTCCCAGGTCTTGGTCTGCTATGCCCACGAGCTGGCTCAACAGATGCCCAGGGTCATGTCCATCTCCTCTGCTATCTCCCCACGACCTGGCGTTGCCAACTCTGCTTGAATGTATCCCTGGAGATGATACGGACCTACTTCCAGCCACCTCCCCTCCCCCACGCTCCCACCATTGGCCTCCCAACAAGTTCGTTCCCATGGCGCACTGCCTTCCCATCACCAATTGGAAAGCACTAAACCCTTCATCAGTTAATTGACAGTTAATTTTTCCCACCTCCAATATTTTCTCATCCTTTATGAGAAAACAGAAGTGTTCATAGAAATGGGGAAGAAAACACAATGGCCGAATTCTCTGGCCGTTCACGCCGGCGGGATTCTCCAGTCCCGCCGGCAGCTCATCCCCGCCCGCAGGTTTCCCGCCGGTGAGTGGCATCACGGGACCGGAGAATCCCGCCGCTAGCAGACAACGCGCCACCTCCCGCTGGCGGGAAACACATGGCTGGGAGGCTGGCGAATCTCGCTCAGTATTTTTAATGTCTCTGTGATTTGTCTCCCGGGGCGTCCTGGAGATTCCACTTCAATTCCTGGAGGCTCCAGGCCACCCTATCTGAATCCGTCAAGAGACAACTGTTTGCCACTTCCCTGCATGATTGACATGTGAGGAGAATGAATCAAACGCATGATGCCATGGCTTTCTAGCTCCACGTATCGTTGCTCTGTTGTGATGTATCCATTCATTCAAAAAGAGATCAAATTCACTATCCTCTAAATCGAAAGCCTCTAAACTGAAGACCTTAATCTGAGGTCTGAGCGGAACTGGTGAACATAGATTGCTCTGTCGTTGTGTTTAATGTCCCTGGTTCCTTCTTTTCGATAACAGTGGGGGGACATTTCCCGCCCCACCCTCCACGGGAATCGTAGCGGGGGTGCAGAAGATGCACAGGGCCGTTGACCTCGGGTGGGATTTTCCGGTTTTGGGGCGAGCGCGGCCGGAAAATCCCGCTCCGTATGTCGAATGACCTCTGCCCAGTTCCCTGCTCCCTCCACCCTCCTGCTGTTACTGCCCTGCGCTCAATTCGCCCCTTGTATGTAAGGGTTGACGTGAATTCTCCTGTTCCCTGGCTCTATTTCCCCCCCTCCTTTCCTTGGCACAATTTTGTTTCAGGATTGGGAGACTTCGCTTAGCCGAACCACCCTCCCCCCCCCCCACCCCCCCGCCCCGATGTTTCGACTTCTAAAAGTGAACTGGTGTTTGCCTGCCTTCTGCCGAGATGCCGCCAAAACCAAACTCAACCGGGTGTCCCAAACTCTGATTGGATTGGAAGTGAACTGTTAGTGCTGCACCACTCCTGTGCGTCCACCAAAACGATAACCGAACCAAATTATCACTCTCTAACAACCAAACTGTCAAAGCCAAACTCTCTCTTTCTCTCTCGCTCTCGCTCTCTCTTCGGATTATGGAAGTCGAGGAGCGGGTGCCTAACTAGCTAGGCCAACAACCAAAACCTCATAGTTCAGGATCCATTGCAAAAGAAGATGAGACCGAATAATCAAATCCCTCTGTTCAGCTGTATGTCTCTGTCAGTGAAGCAGAAGTACAGTGTGTTTGTTTCACTTGTGAACGATCAGTGTGAAGGGCTGTGGTGTTGGCGTTAGTGTGAAGCAGCCCTTGGTGGCATGCCCTTCTTTGTCCTGTGAAGCTGTCGTGTTGTGGTGACTGAATTCTTTATCTGTTCTGGGTTTCTTTTCAAATATTCTTTTCTTTTTATTTAAGAAGAGTTTGTGTATGCAACTGATAAATGGAGACTTGTTTTCTTTTTCTTAAATGTTTTGTGTCATTGGCTTGTGCTACGGTTGGATTTAATTGCCTATTTTCTGACTGTAATCAGGTTGAATTGACCCCTGTCTTCCTGTGTACTCAGGGCCTGTAGGCTGGGCTTGTCGTGTAAGTGTCGGTATAGATTCTTGCAACAGTTTTTTTCTCCCCCTCCCCCCTGCCCATCCCCTTCCCAAAGATGTCCTCCGTGCTGCTCTCCCATTTAAACTCAACGTCCCTACCCTTCCATGGGCGGCACGGTGGCACAGTGGGTTAGCACTGCTGCCTCACAGCGCCAGGGACCCGGGTTCGATTCCGGCCTCGGGTCACTGTCTGCGCGAAGTTTGCACGTTCTCCCCGTGTCTGCATGGGTTTTCCTGCGGGTGTTCCTCCCACAGTTCAAAGATGTGCGGGTTAGGTGGATTGGCCATGCTAAAAATTGCCCCTTAGCGTCAGGGGGATTCGGAGGGTAAATATGTGGGATTACGGGGATAGGACCTGGATGGGATTGTTGACGGTGCAGACCCAATGGACCAAATGGCCTCCCTCTGCACTGTGGGGATGCTACGATTCCAAGGAGTCAGGTTACTGGAGCCCAACACCTTTCCTCAAACTTTCATTATTTCCGCATCATTCCTTTGATTCCCAAGAAAAGAAATATGAAAGTGCAGGAGGGTATTTATTCCGGAAGTTTTCCAAGACACAGTAGGTTGAGGTGGGGACAGAAGGGGAGCTGGGAAATGTTATTATTTGTCACTTGTGGCTATTGAGGACAAGCGGTGCTGCCTTATGTCTGGATCCCTTCTGTTCTCTTCCTACCCATTCCAACAGGTGATGCTTAGATCCACCAGAGACAGGATAAAGGGCCACCCTTGTCAATGATACCACAGGACTACTGAACCCATAGGTGTACATTTTCTTCCACTCATTCATGGGAGGTGGGCATTGCTAATAAGGCCCCACTTTATTGCCCATCCCTAATTGCCCCTGAGAGATTGGTGATCAGCCACCATTTTTGAATAAACCAGAGTGGCTTGCTAGGGTT